>NC_045962.1:79639578-79719578 GCF_010909765.2 Amblyraja radiata | reverse complement strand
TGGAGGCGCTGTAAAGCAGCGTCTTTATTGCTGCGTCACTGTGCCGCCCACAATGGGACGTACGGTTGTGGCTCGGTATAAATGCGTAGGAAGGAACCGCAGATGCTGGTTCACACCAAAGATTGACACAAAATGCTGGAGTAATCGATCGAGTAAACACACACAGAGTCTTTTGCCCAGAGTAGGGGAAGCGAGAACCATAGGTTTAAGACCAAGCGCAGGCTTGGCGATCGTTTAGCTGAACACCTTCATTAAGACCGCCTAGGCCTACACGATCTCCCAGTTGCTAAACACTTTAACTCCCCCTCCCATTCCCACACTGACCTTTCTGTCCTGGGCCTCCTCCACTGTCAGAGTGAGGCCACATGCAAATTGGACCAACAGCACCTCATATTTCGCTTGGGCAGCTTGCAACCCAGCGGTATTACCAGTCTGAAAAATGGTCTCGACCCGAAACGTCACCCATTCCTTCTCTCCAGAGATGCTGCCTGTCCCGCTGAGATATTCCAGCATTTTGTGCCCTCCTTCGGTATGAATAATGATTTCTCCAACTTCAAGTAACCCTTGCTTTCCCTCTCTCTCCATCCTCTCCCCCTTACCAGTTTTCCGACTAATTTTCCCTATCCTGATAAAGTTTACTGTTTGTATGCCTCATTGTCACCTTCCCATTAGTTAGCAATGAACCATTCTAAATTTCCTTGGCCATTGTCTGCTTTGATCTGTCATCTTCACACCTTACCCTTCCATATCTCTAGTTCCCCACTCCCCTGGCAATCTGAAGAAGCGTCTCGACACGAAGTATCACCATTTCCTTCTCTCCAGAGATGCTGCCTGTCCCGCCGAGTTACTCCAGCATTTTGTCTCTAGCCAAACACCAGGCTAGGTGCATAGGACCCATCTCGCTGGTTCTCTGCACCCTGGACTTCTGCAGTGATATCTGGACAGTGAATGGATCATAGGTCATAAGTTCAAGGTCATGTGATAGGACCAGAAGTAGGCCATTCGGCCCATCAAGTCTACTTTGTCATTCAATCATGGCTGATCTATAGGGGCTGTCCCACTCCGGCGACTTAATCTGCGAGTTTAGAAGAGTACTCGCAGCTTGGTCGACACGAGGTCCTAGGAGATCTTTGTAACTCTCCTTCATGCTCGAGATTAGTTCCCGTGTACTCGAGGCCTCAGCTAGGTCGCGGCGTATTTTTCAACATGCTGAAAAATGCTCGCCAGTAAAAAAAGGTCGCCATGGAAATTTATTTTATTTTATTTACTCGTAGGTTTAGTTGAAGTAGGTCATAATAGGTCGACATGTTAGTCGTAGGTAATCGAGGGTAGTCGAAGGTAGTCGTAGATAGTCTTCAACATAGTCGAAGGGAGGTCGAAGGAGGTTGAAGGAGGTCATCTTCACTCTCCACTATTCGGTGTCCAATTTTCCCGAAGCTAGTTGAAGCTAGTCTTCAACATAATCGAAGGAGGTCTTCAACATGACATTTTTTCAAACTCTCCTAAACTCTTCTAAACTCGCCAATTAGGTCGCCGCAGTGGGACAGCCCCTTATCTCTCCCTCCTAACCCCATTCTGCTGCCTTCTCCCCATATTCTCTGACACTTGTACTAATCAAAAATCTATCTATCTCTGTCTTAAAACTATCCACTCACTTGAACTCCACAGCCTTCTGTGGCAAAGAATTCCACAGATTCAACACCCTCTGACTAAAGAAATTTCTCCTTATCTTCCTGAAAGAACATCCTTTAATTCTATGGTGATGACCTCTATGTTACAAAACTTACCTTCAGCGGCGCTGCAGCTCTGTCACTGCCCGTGTGCGCAATTTTGGCGCCTTTGAGAAGGGGGCGGGTTTAAAATGCCGTTTTCTCCAGGCTGTTCAAATCGATGTTGGTCAGCCTGTTTAGTTGCTAAAGAAAAATCGCTCCGACTGCCGTTCTCTGCAGTTATTTTTAAACATCGCTGGATAATTTAATTATTAGAGTAAATTAAAAATCATCTTCTAAAGCCGTGAACGCCGACAATGGGATGGATCTCACGTAGGGGACAAGACAAGGTACACCGTTTATTTTGACATTAAAAAGTGCTTCTTAAGATGCCTTTAATCAATATGTTAAGTTGCGAGAAGGTGACTTGGGGCCCATCCGAACCGGCAGTGTTTTTCCAGCCGATATGGGGCTCAAATTCACCGCAACCGCAACGTTCCAAACCATCGTGTTCCACAAAATCCCACTCACAAGATGATTAAAATGGCCATTAATTTACAGGAATTAAACACTAAATTCCTTCCATTTGGCCTATAAAATAATGACAATGAGATTTAAAAATCATGTTATATTGTGAATTCTTGTGTGAATGTTATTTGGACACTTAGGCTATTTAAAAATGTTAATCTTTTCTTAAGAAATGGATAGATGTTTAGATCTAGTAATTAGCTACAATTGGGTAACTAACTAATTATATGCTTTATTTCAGGTCATCCAAGTAAGATTGTTTCATATTTGTTTCAGAATGCTTCAATTTATAATAGCTAAAAATTTCTTTCAGTTCTCTTAATTTTTAAGAAAGTTATGGGCTTTTGACTGTCCTTGATCACAGCTTTTGTGTTAAGTCAATGGAAAAGCAATAGGGAACAAGAAGGGTTTCGGCCTATTTCCTTCGCACCATAGATGCTGCTGCACCCGCTGAGTTTCTCCAGCATTTTTGTGTACCTGGGAACAAGATGCTAATTTCCGAGTATGAAAATGGCTATAACTTTTTTAATACTGAAGATATGAAAGTGAATTAGGTGTCAAATTAAACTTCTTTTTATGCTTTATCTGATGGGATAAATTGCAGACTTGATTTTTTAAATCTCAAAATTTTGTAACATTGCTACCTCTAGTCCTTTGGTGGCAAAGAATTCCACAGATTCACTCCCCTGTGACTTGGAACAGGGGTACCAGTTTCCAAATATGCCTGATAGTGAATTAAAAAAAACCAAGGTAAAATGAATTTTTTGGAGAAAAAAAAAGGCTCTCCCTTTGTCAACTAACACTGTCGCCCACAAACTCCTGTAAAATCACTAGTGTCTTGTTACTATACTAGATTACAGTATGATTGGTGGGAATGTGAGGAGCATTAATAAATTGGGATTCATTTAGTTTCACCGTAGATGGATGGCTAATGGTCAACACAGACTAGATGGGCCGAAGGGCCTGCTTCCATCATGTATGACTCTTTGGATAACTAACACAGATTGATGAGCAATGAACATATTACAATCACAATCACAATAATAGTATTTTAGCCAAGTATGGTTTGCCACATACAAAGAATTTCATTTGCCAAGACAGTCATACAAATAACAAGTAATGGAACACGCAGAATATATTATAACATAAACATCCACCTCAGTGACTCCACATTCTTCATTGTGATGGAAGGTTAAAAAAATGTTAAATCTCTTCCCTTTTTTGCTCTCCCGTGGTCGGGGGCCTCGCGCTCTCCGTTGACGATCTTGAATCCCGTAGCCGGCGGCGTTTTGGCCCTCCGCATCAGGGCGATCAGCTCCTGCATCGGGGGGGGGGGGATGTCAGCTCCCCCGCACCAGCGATCACACCCCGGGTCAGGGCTGGTCAAGCCTCTGCATCGTTGGAGCTCCAGACTCGGCCTCTCCTGAGACTGCGAGCTCACGATGGTAAAATCCGCAGGCCACGGTTGGAGCGATCCCAGGCAAGGGATCGATTCCGATGTTAAGTTCACGCCCCGCGGTGGGGCTCAAGTCAGTCCGAGGAGGCCTCAACTCCCTCGATGGTTGGCCGCAGAGCGACCGGAGAGTCGAGCCGAGAATTAATCGTTCCTCCGGCAAGGTAAGAAAATGAAAAAAAAAGTGTCCCGTCCCCCCATATAAAACAAAGCGAGAACATTTGCACACACTAAAAATTTAAAAAAAGACGAAAAAACATACGGACTGTTGGCAAGGCTGCCAATCGTGCACCCCCCCCTGGTGGTACTGGAAAGACATTGCTAGATGACCTCTATAGCCCCTGGAATTGAACAACGGTTGCATTTTAAATGCACCTACATTGGTTGTAAAGTCAACTGGGTGGATCCGAGCTCATAGAAGAAATGGCGTAAATGTGAAACTTCGATCTTTGCAGCATCTCTGAAATCTCATAACATATATTGCCTTTCCTCAAGCAATGAACAGGTTTGTGTTATACAAAGCCACGCTTTGTGTGGTACAAACACAATGGTCATCTCTCCTCTTCAATCACTTCAAGCTTGGAAGGCCTTGGACTGACTGTTATTTTTTTCCCCCCCACTTCAACAAAGTAAGTGTCTGTTTCACAGCATGAGATAATGAAAAAATGGAAATGGAAACTCACCATGTAGGTCGCTCAATCACCGTAGCATTGCCACAATCAATTGTCTGTTCTCTCGCTAAGATAGTGAGTTAAAATATGACAGAACGCCAGAGAAGAATGCTCAGTGGACTCGAGATATGTTCTCATCTGGAGGGAAACCACAAGCTTTAAAATGACTGAATGCAAAATGATAAGGAAGGAAATTAGAGATTCTGCTCCATAGGAAAGGCACAAAAAGCTGGAGTAACTCAGCGGGCCAGGCAGCATCTCTGAGGAGAAGGAATGGGTGACGTTTCGGGTCGAGACCCTTCTTCAGATTCTTCAGAGTACATGTCTCTTATGGGCGGCATGGTGGCGCAGCGGTAGAGTTGCTGCCTTACAGTGCCAGAGACCCGGGGTCGATCCCGACTACAGGTGCTTGCCTGTACGGAGTTTGTACGTTCTATCCGTGACCTGCGTGCGTTTTCTCCCAAGTTCTTCAGTCCCCTCCCGCACTCCAAAGACATACAGGTTTGCAGATTAATTGGCCTGGTATAAATGTAAAATTGTCCCCAGTGTGTAGGGTCGTGTTAACGTGCGGGGATCGCTGGTCTGTGCGGAGTCGATGGGCCGAATGGCCTGTTTCCGCGCTGTATCTCTAAACTAAACTAAACTAAGGTAGAGAGTTAACATTTGACAGAACTAAGGAGAAGAATGCTCTGCGTTTCTATGTTTCTAATGCTCAGTGGACCCGAGAAATGTTCTCATCTGGAGGGAAACCACAAACGTTAAAATAACTGAATGCACTGAGTGAGAAGGAAGAAAATGAGAGATTCTGATCCATGAGAAAGGCTGACAGCAAGGAACGGAGCCAAGAGAATATCAGAAGAGTGAACAGTGGAAGAGGAGAACAGTGAAGAGATCAAGAGATGGGCTTTGCTCTTGAAAGGCGCGGGGGGGGGGGGGGGGGGGGAAGTTTTGAAGTAACATTTTCCTCGGACAGCACAAAACTTCAACCTTAAAAACAAAAGTTTAGACCGTTGGAATCTCGCAGCCCTGCAGGGCAGCAATGCAGCCATTGTTTTGTGCGCTGGTTCTTTGAAAGAACTACCCAATTAGTCTAACTCCTGTCCCTGTCCCCACGGCTCTGCAAAGCCTTCTATCAAGAACGCGTGATGTTATGCAAAAATAATAAGTCAGTAATGCCCGCCAAAGAAAAGAAAAGAGCAGAGAAAGAGTCCGGAAGGGAAAGAGGAAATAATTCTCACAACCGTGGATTTGAAATCTTTAAGATACTTTCATAAATTCAGTGCGGACCAACTGGCCAGTGTTGTCCTGGACATCTTTAACCTCAACAGTTTCACATTTTCATTATTATCATGTGTGTCAAGCTACAGTTTTTCACCCAGAGAGTTGTGAATCTGTGGAATTCTCTGCCACAGAAGGCAGTGGAGTCCAACTCACTGGTTGCATTCAAGAGTGAGTTAGATGTAGCTCTTAGGGCTAAGGGAATCAAGGGATATTGGGGAGAAAGCAGGAACGGGGTACTGATTCTGGATGATCAGCCATGAACATATTGAATGGCAGTGCTGGCTCGAAGGGCCGAATGGCCTACTCCTACACCTATTTTCTATATATCTAGGAAATAGTTGTTTTTTTTTGCATACAGTCCAGCAACACTATCACCATATATAAGCACAATCTCCCAGTTAGTACAGAACATACATCATAGCCAGTCTGTCGAAGGGTCTTGACCCGAAACGTAACCCATTCATAAGATCATACATAATAGGAGCAGATTTAAGCCATTTGGCCCATCAAGTCTACTCCACAATTCAATCATGGCTGATCTATCTCTCTCTCCTAACCCAATTCTCCTTCCTTCTCCCCGTAACTCCTGACACCCTTCTCCAAATCCTTCTCTCCAGAGATGCTACTGGGGTGGAAGATTGCAACCTTCACGTGGTCCGCCCTGTTTCGACAAATGCAATCAACCGGGCATGCACAATGAAACAAGATCAAATAGAAATAGTTGTCCTACAACTTCAGGCTGTGCACGGCATCCATTTCGTTGTCTCAATCCATTACATTGTCTCTTATGAGATTATGACAATAAATCCAATCCAATCCAATCCAATCCTAAAAAAGAAGAGATGCTACCTTTCCCGCTGAATCACTCGCCACTCAATGCCATTTTGCAGTCCCAGCTGCAGTATGGCCGCAGAAGACCCGTTGTAGCCGTCGCTTCCAGTCCCATCGTCCAGCGAACCGTCGTCTCTCTCCCTGTTCGGCCCCCTTCAGCCCTTGTGCCCTGGGGTGGGAGGGTGGGGGGGGGGGGAGGGAGCCTCCCGCCTCAACTTTGCCTTTCCGCACCCATTCTTCACACTCTTTGTCCAGCGACTGTCATCATCCCCCTCTCCGATTCCCGGTCCTCGGGTGCCAGCAAGGTCCCAGGTCCAGGGCTTCCCTCTCCAGGCGGGTTCCCGGTTCCGCGGTGGACAGGCCTACTGTTGGGATGTGGGCAACGGATCGCTGGGTGACCTTCAATACCTCACATTACCGGTGGCTGTAGTCTCCACCTGTTTCAAAAGGACTTTGCCTATGGACGTCCACTTAGCACCGTCATGGCTCAATAGACAATAGATAATAGGTGCAGGAGTAGGCCATTTGGCCCTTCGAGCCAGCACCGCCATTCAATGTGATCATGGCTGATCATCCCCAATCAGTACCCCGTTCCTGCCTTCTCCCCATATCCCCTGACTCCGCTATCTTTTCGAGCCCTATCTAACTCTCTCTTGAAAGCATCCAGAGAACTGAGGCAGAGAATTCCACAGACTCACCACTCTCTGTGAGAAAAAGTGTTTCCTCGCCTCCGTTCTAAATGGCTTACTCCTTATTCTTATACTGTGGCCCCTGGTTCTGGACTCCCCCAACATCAGGAACACGTTTCCTGCCTCTAGCCTGTTCAAACCCTTAACAATCTTATATGTTTCAATTAGTTTAGTTTAGGGATATAGTGTGTAGACAGGCCCTTCAGCCCACCGACCAGCGATCCCCACACATTAATACTATCCTACACATAATAGAGAGGATTTTTACTTTTTTTTAATACCAAGCTAATTAACCTACATACCCGTACGTCTTTGGAGTATTGGAGGAAACCGAAGATCTTGGAGAAAGCCCACACAATCACGAGAAGGGCCTGTACAAACTCTGTACAGACAGCACCCGCAGTCAGGGTCGAACCTGGTTTCTCCTGCACTGTAAGGCAGCGACTCTACCGCTGTGCCTCCGTGCTGCCCTGGATATTATTGATTATTGTGTACTTGGTTGTGTGTTATTGCATTAATCGGTCTGCAATGCTGCAACAGGTAAGATTATTTTTTGGTGCTGTTGCTGGTGCATGTGACAATTAAACACTCTTGGCTTCTTGACTTGACTTGAGATCAGTACGACCTGGCAAAATGAGCAAGCCGGCTGCAGAGAGGTTGACTGCTCTTCAACTCAACTGCACCAGCAGGGGGAGCTGCTGAGCCAAAGCAAAGGGTTCAGTAATGGAGATATGGGGAAAACATGAAACGTCTTGTCCTGGATCCTAAAGACCTTCTCTTAGTTTACAGACTACAATTTAATTTCTCACTTCAAACTGCACCATCGTCTGTTTCTCAATGACCGTACTGCCCTCCAATACACAATAAACAACTGGGGCAGCACGGTAGAGTAGCGGTAAAGTGTCTGCCTCACAGCGCTAGAGACCCGGGTTCGATCCCGACTACGGGTACTGTCTGTAATGAGTTTGTACATTCTCCCCATGACCGCGTGGGTTTTCTCCAAGCTTAATTTTCCTCTCACACCCCAAAGACGTTCAGGCAGGTTAATTAGCTTGGTATGTAAAATTATCCCTAATCTGTGTTGGTTAGATTGCGTTAGTGTGCGGGGATCGTTGGTCGGTGCGGGCTCGGTGGACCGAAGGGCCTGTTTCCGTGCTGTAACTCTGAACTACCAGTCTGAAGAAGAGACCCGCTCCACAATATCACCTAACCATGTCCTCACTGGTTCAATGGTTTGTTTATCATTCAGCCCACCGAGTCTGCACCGACCAGTGATCCCCACACACTAACGCTATCCAACACAAACTAGGGACAATTTTACATTTATATCAAGCTAATTAACCTACCGGTACGTCTTTGGGGTGTGGGAGGATAATGAAGATCTTGGAGAAAACCCACGTGGTCACAGGGACAACGTACAAACTCCATACAGACAATGGAATACGTTTTTTTTGCACACGGATCAGGAAATTATTGCCAGACATAAGTACAAAGAGTACCTGATTCTATATGCAAGAGTCACCATGTTTTGGCGCCATTTCACAGTCCCATTTGGAGCTGGCCACCATGGCCCATTGCAGCCGTCGCCACCATCCAATCATCCCACGAACCATCGTCCCTCTCCTTGCTCAGCCATCTCCATTCTCGGCACCATTCACCAGAGATGCTGCTTTAGTTTAGAGATACAGCATGAAAACAGGTCCTTCGGCCCACCAAGTCCACACCGACCAGCGATCCCCGCACATTAGCACTATCCAACACCCACTATGGACAATTTACACATACACCAAGCCAATTAACCTTCAAACATGTACGTCTTTGGAGTATGGGAGGAAACCGAAGATCTCGGAGAAAACCCAAGCGGCCACGGGGAGAATGTACACTCCGTACAGACAGCACCTGTGGTCAGGATTGAACCTGGGTCTCTGGCGCTGCAAGCGCTGTATGGCAGCAACTCTACCGCTGCCCCACCGATTCCGCCCTCCTATGTTTCTCTAATGCTTTGAGCCTTGTTTTGTCAACCAGCACCTGCAGCTCAGTGTATCCCCAACTCCAAGTTACCACTGTGAATGCTGATCTTGAAGAAGAATTTCTACTCTCTTAGATTGAGGTTCTGCAGTCCAGTTCAGTTTATAGCCACGTGTGGCCAGGTACAGTAAAAACCTTGTGTTGTGTGCTAACCAGTCAGCGAAAAGGCAAGTCAGTGAAAAGATGGGTGGAGCACCAAGGCAAATTCCTTGTATGTGAATACTTGGCCAATTTACTTACTTACTTATTAAAGTCCCTCTTTTACTCTTCTCCCACTTTGATTTATTTTGCCGCACCTCTTACAGAACCTCTATTTCTGAACTCTCTGAACAGGTGGCGGCACAGTGGTAGAGTTGCTACCATACAGTGCCAGAGATCCTGACTGCAGGTGCTGTCTGTATAGAGTTTGCATGTTCTCTCTGTGACCGCGTGCGTTATCTCCGGGTGCTCCGGTTTCCTCCCACATTCCAAAGGCGTACAGGTTTCTAGGTTAATTGGCTTCTGTAAATTGTTCCCAGTGTCCAGGATAGCACTAGTGTATCGATGATCGATGGTCGGTGTGGACTCGGTGGGCCGAAGGTAAAGTATTCCATACTGTATCTCTAAACGCCAAGCTCTACGGGGAGATTCCACCTCTGGCCGAGAAGATCGGGTGGAGAAGGACGAGGCTCGCTGGTCACTACCACCACCACCCAGACATGCCAGCAACAAGGTTGTGCTGTGGGAACCCACCCCCATGGAAGACGTGACCCGGGACGGACAGTCAAGACGATGCTGAAGGCGCTGATGGAAGACGCTTGTGTAGAGGGGACGCTCTACACAAGCACAACCAACAGGGGGCGCTGACCTGTGCGCGGCTGCCCAGCCAGCAGCTGTCTGTCTTTTCATCTTTTTTTTATTTTTAGTTAGTTAAAGTGTTTTTGTTTCTGGAGTTCTAGACTTTTTTATGTGGGGGGTGGGGGGGGGGGGGGGAGGGGGAAACTACCTTTCAGGGTCCTACCTGGTCGGAGAGGCAGCTTTTCTCCGGGCTGCAGCTTCGACCCGTCCTCGCAGCCTACCAGCGGGCCTGGAGCGGCGTTTCCTGTCGGCGACCGCCCAGAACCACGGCTTCGGCAGCGGCACAGCGCTGGAGCGTTATCGTGGAGCGGGCGATGCCTTGCCCGGGTCGCCGCGCTGGAGCTCCGGTGAGCTGAAGACCGCCGAGGAAAACATCGCGGAGCTGCGGGACTGTGGAGCGACCGGCCGCGGGCAGCGGCGCTGAACTGTACACCGGGAGCCTGGGATCTCGCGACGAGATCGCCAGTAGTGGAGCTCCAACCGGCGCGGCCTTGTTGGCTTTGGAAGCCGCGGCCTCCAGTACGGAAGCGGCCGTTCCAGGTGTCCCAAGCCGCTGTGAGGATTCTCCCGACGCCGGAGCACCATCACCCGGCGAGAACGGCCTGGAACATCGGGCCTCCGTAGAGGCAACTGTGGAGGCCTCAATAGGCCCGACTATGGGTGAACTGGACTTTGGGGACTGGACTTTGTGCCTTCCCTCATGGTGGGAGCCATTGTGGGGGGATGTTCTTTATGTTTAAATCTCTTATTAATGTTATGTCTGTATTCCTTCTTTATGTGCTGCATTGGCAAGAAGCATTTTACTACACCTAGGTGTATGTGACCAATAAATAACCTTTGAACCTTTTTTTTCTTTAGAGACAAAAGAGGAGCTTGCCAGCTGCACGGAGGACAGAGATGTGTGGTGCGCCCGTCACCGTGCCCGTCGGAAACCAGCACCACTGCTTCGCTAATTTGCAGCACATTTAAAAAAAAATAATCTCTAAACTAAACTAATCTCAAAGACGTACGAGTTTGTAGGTTAATTTGCTTCTTTAAAAAAAAAACTGCCCCATATGTGTCGAGAGTGGATGAAAAGGTTGGACAGCACAGAGATAGTGTGAGCCAGTGTGTGGGTGATCGGTGCTCGGCTGAAGGACCTGTTTCTACGCTGCATTTCTAAACTAAACCACTGAGCCAATGACTCACACAGCATAATCATCTATCCAGAGTCCAGAGAGTAAACACCACCGCAGCAGATGGGAACTAATTAGATAACTTTTGAAATCTAGAGAACAGCCCAGCTTCACTAATGGTATCCTCTAATCTACTGATCTCAGCTGTTTCTTGATGCCACATGGAATGAATGTAATTGGATAGTTTGTACACAGAACGCCTACCATCATTCAGACTTTAGTTATGGTGTACTGTGCTTGCAATAGGTGTGTTAATGGATTATTCACAGAGTCCTCTTGCAATGGACTGCACGGGGACAGAATTCACTGGCAGTCACCTTCCACACAGTTAATCAATTGCTTCTTGTAATTTAGATTCAGGTTTTTTTTTAAAGAGTTTAGAGATACAGCGCGGCAAAAGGCCCTTTCTCCCACCGAGCAGTGATCTCCGCACACTGACAGTATCCTATACAGACACACACTGGAGACAAATTGCAATTTAACCAAGCCAATTAGCCTACAAACCTGCGCATCTTTGGAGGAAATGGGACCTCCCAGAAAGAACCCATGCAGGTCACGTGTGGAACGGAGAAACTCCATACAGACAGCACTCGTAGTCAGGATCGAACCCGGGTCTCTGGAGCGATAAAGCAGCAATTCTACCACAACGCCACCATGCCGTCCGAGGTTTAGGCTTATTATTGTCACACGTACAGGTACACTGAGGTACAGTGAAAATATTTATTTTGCATGCGATCCGATGGAATCAGATAATACGGGTTGATTAGTACAGTTGTTAAGGTTACGGGGAGAAGGCAGGAGAATGGGGTTAGGAGGAAGAGATAGATCAGCCATGGTTGATTGGCAGGGCAGACTTGATGGGCCGAATGGCCTAATTCTCCTCCTATCACTTACGACCTTATGGCTTATGATAATACTGTACATAAATACACTCAAGTACAATAGATAGTGCAAAGTGCAAGATACAGAGTGCAGAATGTTGCTCTCAGCCTTGTAGCGCATCAGTTCCACAGACAAAGTCCAATGTCCGTAATGGGGTAGAGGTTCATCAGACTGTACCCAGGTTTATGGAAGGACCGTTCAGAAGCCTGATCACAGAGGCGACAAAGCTCTTCCTGTTCTCAGACCCTTTTGTAATATTCCTAATACAAGATCCAATTTCCGCTTAGGAAGTTCCAACATAGAAACATAGTAACATTCGGCCCTTCGTGCCAGCACCGCCATTCAATATGATCATGACTGATCATCCAGAATCAGTTCCTGCTTTTTTCCCCCATATCCCTTGATTCCGTTAGCCCGAAGAGCTAAATCTAACTCTCTCTTGAAAACATCCAGTGAACCGGCCTCCGCTGCCTTCTGTGGCCGAGAATTCCACAGATTCACAACTCTCTGGGTGAAAAGGTTTTTCTCAGTCTCATCTCAGTCCTAAATGGCCTACCCTTAATTCTTAAATAGCGACCCCTGGTTCTGGATTACCCCAACATCGGGAATATTTTTTCCTGCATCTAGCCTGTCCGATCCCTTAAATTTATATGTTTCTATAAGACCCCCTCTCATCCTTCTAAATTCCAGTGAATTCAAGAGAAATGAGATAAAACACACATCATTCCATTGGTATAAATTGAGCTCTAAATGTTGATCAGGACAACAAGTGAACGTGTACAATGGATCCCCAATGTAGATTTATGAGCTTAAATCTGTGTGGAAACTTAAATCCACACCTTTTAATTCAAAGAGTGCATCAATTGGACCATACTGATGATGAGCTGCTATAATAAAACAGAACTACAGTAAATATTTGCAGGTAAAACCTGTAAGACATTATCACGCAGGGACACGTGAAGTGCAAAGAATTCTTTATTTTTTCCAGAAGACTCTCATTATGAAAGTGAGAGAGCATATCAATGGAGAACGTCACGGTGTGGACACCTATGCTCTCAGCTTTGAGACAACACGAAGCGAGTCAAGCGTGGCCAGATCAATGGGAAAAAGCAGAATGTTCCCATACAATGAATGGCGGTGCAGCTCGAGGGGGCCTACTCCACAATTTCATGTTATGTTCAGTTTCTAGTGCTAATGCATTCAAACATATAGAAGCGAAGAGCATTTGAAAATCATAAGCTTATTCCTGGCAGTATGTGCGTGATTTACCAGTCGAGTGATACAGTGTGGAAACAGGCCCTTCAGCCCAACTTGCCCACACCGGCCAACATGTTCCAGCTGCATTGTGATGGATGTTTATGTAAACTGTGTTAAGTGTGAGACTTGGAGTTTTTTTTTTGTAATGTAAAACTGTAGAAAATGCAATTTCGTTCAAACCAATTTGTTTGAATGACAATAAAAGGCATTCTATTCTATTCTAGTCCCACCTGCCTGTGTTTTGGTCCATATCCCTTCAAACTTGTCCTATCCATGTACCTGTCTAACTGTCTCTTAAAAGTCGGGATAGTGCCAGCCTCAACTATCTCCTCTGGCAGCTTGTTCCATACACCCACTACCCTTTGTGTTAAAAAGTAACCCCTCAGATTCCTATTAAATCTTTTCCCCTTCACCTTGAACCTCGGTCCTCTGGTCCTCGATTCCCCCACTCTGGGCAAGAGATTCTCTGCATCTGCCTGATTTATTCCTCTCATGATATTATACACCACCATAAGATCACCCCTCATCCTCCTGTGCTCTATACTTGCCTCTATACTATATAAGAGTCAATACCTGTACTCTTGCATACCCTGTCTACCTGCAGCAGGATCATCAACGCATAAGGGAAGCATTGCCTATGCTGCTTCTTACAAAAAATCCTCCAACTCCATGCGTAGAGTTGGACAACTATTATTCTCCCCTCGGCCATTGCTGCAGCCCAGACCATCACACCAACCATCCTCCCTTCCATTGGCTCCATTGATACCTCACATTGCCCCAGCAAGGCCAGCAGCAGAATCAAGGAAGGGTCGCACCCTGGCAGCTCCCTCTTCTCCCCTCTGGCAAAGTTTATAGACAGTGGCGGACTGGCCAGGGAGTCAGTTTGCCCGATGGCAAGTGGGCCCCTGATGAAGTGATAGCAAGTGATGGCAAGTGGGCCCCTGTTAAATGAAAGCATTGTAGTTGTGGGTGGGCCCCCTTTGTCTCCTGGCAACCAATATTTTTAGACCCAGTCCGCCACTAGTTAAAGAGGTGTAAAAACGCTCACCTCCAGATTCAGGGCCAGTTTCCTCCCAACTGAACCTTCTTACCCCAACCAAGGAGCAGTTCTGAACAACGATCGACCTCATTGGGTTTCCTCGGACTATCTTTGATCGGATTAAACTGACTTTATTTTGCAGTAAACGTTATTCCCTTGTCGTGTATCTGTACATCTATCATGGATAGCTCGACTGTAATCATGTATTGCCTTTCTGCTGGCTGGTTAGCACACAACAAAAGCTTTTTTACTCGACCTCGGAACACGTGACAATAAACTAAACTGAAAAGTACTGAGAGTCTAATCATAGCTCCAGTAGAAGGACCACATCATAGAATCATAGAATCATCTAGCACGGAAACAGGCCCTTCAGCCCAGCTTGCCCACAGCAACCAAGTTGTGCCATCTACACCCGGTCCATCTGCCCTATCCAACCCACGTAGACGTACCTGTCGAAATGTCTTTTAAATGTTACAGTGTCTGCCTCCAATATCTCTTCCACCAACTCGTTCCATATGTCTACCACCCTCTGTGAAAATGTTGCTCCTCAGATTCAAGTGATTCCATTCTCACCTTAAACCTATGACCTCTGGTTCTTGACTCCCCTATTCAGGGCAAAAGACTCTATGTACCTGATCTATTCCTCTCACGATTTTGTACACCTCCATAAGATCGCCACTCATCCTTCCACGCTCCAAGGAATAGAGCCCCAGCCAGCTCAACCTGTCCCTACAGCTCAGGCCCTCGAGTCCATGCCCCATCCTGATAAATCTTCTCTATACCATTTCCAGCTTGACAACATCTTTCCTATAAGATGGTCACCCCTTCCATCAGCATCTTAAGCATCCTTTGCCTTCCAAGTGGCAGGGAATCAGATCCCATTTAGAATGCTTCAAGTGCCTAAAAATTGACCGAACTAGTGTGAAAGCAAGTCCTCTCCAACTATGTCCAACATTCTGGGCACCATGTTATAAGAAAGATGTTGTCAAGCTGGAAAGGGGTACAGAGAAGATTTACAAGGATGTTGCCAGGACTAGAAGGTCTGAGCTATAGGGAGAGGTTGAGTAGGCTGGGACTCTATTCCTTGGAGTGCAGGAGGATGAGGGGCAGTGGCAGACTGGGTCTAAAAATATTGGTTGCCAGGAGACAAAGGGGACCCACTTCATCAGGGGCCCACTTGCCATCGGGCAAGCTAACACCCTGGCCAGTCCGCCACTGATGAGGGGTGATCTTGCAGAGGTGTATAAAATCATGAGAGGAATAGATCGGGTAGATGCATGGAGTCTCCAAGGACCAAAGGTTTAAGGTGAATGGGAAAAGATTTAATAGGAATATGAGGGGCAACTTTTACACATAAATAATGGTGGGTGTATGGAACAAGCTGTTAGAGGAGGTCGTTGGGGCAGGGACTATCCCAATGTTGAAGAAACAGTTAGACAGGTTTGGAGAGATATGGACCTAGCATGGGCAGGTGGGACTAGTGTAGCTGGGTCATGTTGGACGGTGTGGGCAAGATGTGCCGAAGGGCCTGTATCCACGCTGTATGACTCTATGACTCTAAGGGATTGCCGAACCAAAGGAACTGAGGAAAGCATTCAATATCAACAGTAATCAGTTTTGTTGTCTTTTTTAAATGCTAGTATTTCCATTGAACTGTCAAATATGATAATCATTAGAACTCTGGAAACATATAAAATAGTAAACAAAAATCATTAAAATCATTTTAGTCCAGGTATTGATTTACTTATTTAAATTATGCATGAGGAAAATTGCAATTATACAATAAGATGATATGAAATAACAGTGGGAATCAGTCATACAGCCCCTTGAGCTTCTTCCACCATTCAATACTATCAAGGATAATCTGATTTTTTAGTATTAACCTCAGTCTCTTCCCCCGTCCCCATAATCCTTGATTTTCCTAAATGCCAAAGAATTTATTAATCTCAGATGAGCACATTTAATGATTCAGCCTCTACAGGGTGGAACAGCGGCACTTTTAGTTTAGTTTAGAGATACAGCGCCGAAACAGGTCCTTCAGCCCATCGCATCCGCACCTTCCAGTGATTCCCACACGCTAACACTATTCTACACACACCAGGGACAATGTCCAATTATACCCAGCCAATTAACCGACAAACCTGTACGTCTTTGGGAGTGTGGGAGGAAACCGGAGAAAACCCACGCAGGTCACGGGGGGGGGGGGGGGGGGGGGGGGACATGTACAAGCTCTCTACAGATAATAATAATAATAATAATAATAATAATGGATGGGATTTATATAGCGCCTTTCTAATACTCAAGGCGCTTTACATCGCATTATTCATTCACTCCTTAGTCACACTCGGTGGTGGTAAGCTACTTCTGTAGTAACAGCTGCCCTGGGGCAGACTGACGGAAGCGTGGCTGCCAATCTGCGCCTACGGCCCCTCCGACCACCACCAATCACTCACACACATTCACACACATTCACACACAGGCAAAGGTGGGTGAAGTGTCTTGCCCAAGGACACAACGACAGTAATTCTACTGCTGCGCCATCGTGCCGCCCACTGCTCACGGCCTCAGTAACCCAAATTCAATCCTGACCGGTGACCATGACGACAATGGACTCAGTTGGTGAGGAGCACGGTTTAGTTTATGGTCACGTGTACTGAGGTACAGTGAAAAGCTTTTTGTTGCGTGCTATCCAGTCAGCGGAAAGACAATTCCTGATTACAATCGAGCCATTTTCAGTGTTTAGATACATGATAAAGAAAATGGCTCGATTGTAATCGTGTATTGTCCTTCCGCTGACTGGATAGAACAGTTTTTCACTGTACACGTGACAATAAACTAAACTGTACTTTGCATCCAACACAGCAGGGGCAATTGACAGAAGCCAATTAACCTACAAACCTGAACGTGTTTGGAATGTGGGAGCAAACAGGACCACCTGGAGAAAACCCACACAGTGGCTCTCTACTCCATAGAGCATCACATTAAAACTCTCGTACACCCTCTCCAAAGCCTTCACATCCTTTGTGTAATCGTGTGACCAGGACAATAGACAATAGGTGCAGGAGTAGGCCATTCGGCTCTTCAAGCCAGCACCGCCATTCAATGGCTGATCATCCCCAATCAGTACCCCGTTCTTGCCTTCTCCCCATATCCCCTGACTCCGCTATCTTTAAGAGCCCTATCTAGCTCTCTATTGAAAGTATCAAGAGAACCGGCCCTCTGAGGCAGAGAATTCTACAGATTCACAACTCTCTGTGAGAAAATGTGTTTTCTCATCTCCGTTCTAAATGGCTTACCCCTCATTCTTAAACTGTGGCCCCTGGCTCTGGACTCCCCCAACATCGGGAACACGTTTCCTGCCTCTAGCGCAGTGATTCCCAACCTGGGGCCATGTCAAATTTCAGGGGGGGCCACAGAAAAATTTGGGGATTTAGGGGGCCACAGGTTCAATGAAGGGGGCCACTTATTTTCCGCTAACAATGTCGGGGGGGGGGCACAGAAAAATTAAAAAGCCCAAGGGGGCCATGAACTAAAAAAGGTTGGGAACCACTGCTCTAGCGTGTCCAAATCCTTAATAATCTTATATGTTTCAATAAGATTTCCTCTCATCCTTCCAAACTCCAGAGTACACAAGCCCAGCCGCTCCATTCTCTCACAGTATTGTGAGAGACTGCACACAATATTCCAAACGTGGCCTAACCAATGCTTTATAAAGCTGAAGCATGACGCCCCGACTCTGACACTCAATATAAGTTTTCAGAATTGTCAGTAGTCTGGTGGCATGTCTTGGAAAAAAAGATAAAGGGAACAACTTCTGTTTGGTGAGTTGCGATGCATGATGATCTCAAAAAAATGTTTCTGAGGACTTAACTTTTTTCACCAAAGTATTGTACTTCGAACTTCAGAGGTTTTGGTGGAAGGGGAAGGATACAAAGAGACACGGGCGGAATAAAAATTGGAAAGATATGTGAAAGATATTAAACTACTTCAGATCCAGAGAAAGAAGTGGGACTAGAGCCATCAAATGAATACAGCCTTTTCATCCATTTGGCTGCTGGTGTTAATGTAAAAACAACCGCAAAGGTGAGGAAGACATTGGCTTTTATCGCAAGGAGACTGACATACAAAAGTAAGAAATGTTTAATGTTATCTTTTCCCAACTATGCTGCACCTTATGTGCATAGTATATGATTAGTATTTGAATTCATATTGATTTTATGAATCCTGATAATAATGAAGGCACAGGATAGAAATATAAATGAAATCAAATCTCTCTGTTAAGATTTGCACTTATGTCGGACAACCTTTTGTTCAAAAGAGCGGCACGGTGGCGCAGCGGTAGAGTTGCCGCCTCACAGCCCCAGAGACCCGGGTTCGATCCTGACCATGGGTGCTGTCTGTACGGAGTTTGCACGTTCTCCACGTGACCGCGTGGGCTTTTTCAGGATGCTCCGGTTTCCTCCCACACTCCAAGACGTACAGGTTTGTAGGTTAATTGGCTTTCATAAGTTGTAAAATTGTCCCAAGTGTGTGTAGGTTAGTGTACGGGGTGATTGCTGGTCGGCGCAGACTCGGTGGGCCAAAGGGACCGTTTCCACGCTGCATCTCTAAAGTCTAAAAGATATGTTCAGCTGGCATAATGTGAACCATGTAGGCATGCTTAAACTTGAAACCATCATTAAAGACAATGTTCAAATATTTTACCTGCTTCATTTGATAAACATTTTCAATTGGCCTCCACTCATTCCCAAATCACAATATTGACCAATCAGCATAAAATATCATAGTCATAGAGTCATAGATTCATACAGCGTCGAAACATGCTCAACTTGCCCTCACCGGCCAACATGCCCCAGCTACACTTGTCCCACCTACCTACGGTTGGTCGATATCCCTCCAAACCTGTCCTATCCATGTACCTGTCAAAATGTTTCTTAAATGTTGGGATAGTCCCAACCTCAACTACCTCCTCTGGCAGCTTGTTCCATACACCCACCACCCTTTGTGTGAAAACGTTACCCCTCAGATTCGTATTAAATCATTTCCCCTTCACCTTAAACCGATGTCCTCTGGTCCTCGATTCCCCTACTCTGGGCAAGAGGCTCTGTGCATCTACCCGATCTATTCCTCTCATGATTTTATACACCTCTGTAAGATCACCCCTCTTAATTGTTTCTTAAACGTTGGGGTAGTCCCTGCCTCAACTGCCTCCTCCGGCAGCTTGTTCCGTACACCCACCACGGGTCTTTAATAATGTTAATGGAACACTTTCAGTCCAGTAAGAATGCGATACTCTGTCCCAATAACAGAACACGTAGACTTCAGCCGAGAGACAATCCTGAGAAGTAAGAGTTTGTTTTTAACCAGACTGATCTCTCAAAAATATTTCCGAGTGTGTAAATCCAAGGGCAGATTTTTGATACAATTTTTGATACAATAACTTTGAAGAAGAATTAGGGACTTTGCTGCTGTTCTGGCCAACAATCTGCTCTCATCACAGGAAGATGACTCGCTGATGCAAGCAAGTTTACTTGAGTATCTCGTAGTCATATGTCTATTAATACAACAATGATAACATTTCACAAGCAATTTTCCTCAAGTCACCCTTTATTTTTGTTTTTTTTTAAGCTTAGTTTAATTTAGCACGGAAACGGGCCCTTCAAGATACAGGCCCTTCAGCCCACCAAGTCCCTGCCAACCCTGCACATTAGCACTATCCTACACAATTTACAATGATACCAAGCTAATTAACCTTCAAACATGTACGTCTTTGGAATATGAGAGGAAACTAGACATATCCCCCAAGCAGTCATAGGGGGAATGTACAAACACCGTACAGACAGCACCTGTGGTCAGGATCAAACCAGGGTCTCTGAGGCGTATACATCTACCCTGTAAGGAAGCAACTCTAACACTCCCAAGGGATGTGCTAAGTGAAAGGGTTGGTGAGGGTTTGCCCTTGTCACCAACTCCAAGTCAGGGTCGGCACGGTGGCTCAGCGGGAGAGTTGTTGCCTCACTGCGCCAGGGACCCGGGTTCGATCCTGTTTACGGGTGGTGCCTGTGAGGAGTTTGTACATTCTCCCAGTGACCTGCGTAGGTTTTCTCCGGGAGCTCCGGTTTCCCTCCGCACTCCAAAGACGTGCAGGTTTGTAGCTTAATTGGTTTGGTACAGTTATAATTTTTCCCAAGTACGCAGGACACTGCTAGGAGTACTGCGTTTGTACGTTCTTCCTGTGACTGCGTGGGCTTTCTCCAGGATCTATGGTTTTCGTCAAGGGGATCGCTGGTCGGGGGGGGGGGGGGGGGGGGGGTGGGACTGGGTGGGCTGGAGTGCCTGTTTCCACGTTGTATCCCTAAACTAAACTGAAAACAGAGCACAACCGATGTGTGATAGACATCCGAAACTCAGCAGACATAATCACTGCAATGAAAACACCAATTCCTTTGGAAATCATGTACTTACTGTAGGAGCAGCCGTATACCTCTACCCTCAGTCCTATTCTACCATTAGGATTCCACTCGAGAGGCGCGAAGCGAAGATACCTGGCTCTGACGGAATAATGTAGTTTGTAGTGCACAACGCTGTCAGCATTGGAGTTTCCTGGGAAAGCCTGCGGAGACGACAGAGACAAATTCATAAGTTCATAAATTCATAAGTGATAGGAGCAGAATGAGGCCATTCGGCCCTTCAAGTCTACTCCGCCATTCAATCGTGGCTGATCTATCTCTCTTCCCCTCCTAACCCCATTCTCCTGCCTTCTCCCCATAACCCCTGGCACCCGCACTAATCAAGAATTTGCCTATCTCTGCCTTAAAAATATCCATTGACTTGGCCACGGCCTTCTGTCACAATGAGTTCCACAGATTCACCACCCTCTGACCAAAGAAATTCCTTCTCTTCGCCTTCCTAAAGGAACGTCCTTTAATTCTGAGGCTACGATCTCTGGTCCCACACTATCCCTCTCGTGGAAGCATCCTCTCCACATCAACTCCATCGAGGCCTTTCACTATTTAGTGGTTTTCAACGAGATCCCCCTCATCCTTCTAAATTAACGAAGACAATTTTCAATCAATTATTCCTTGCTTCTTCTTTACACCCAAGAGTGATGGGAATTTCCGTGAGAGAATGTTAATGTTCAGGGCCTGAACATCGGGCCGCCCGGAGCGGCGACTGCGGAGGGCTCAAAGGCTCCGACCCACGGGCGAACAAAGAGGAAGGAAGAGGACTGAACTTTATTGCCTTCCCTCACAGTGGGAAACGTTGATTCCGCTGTGTGGGGGATGTTCCTGTTAAATTTTATCGTGTATTGTGTTTTTATTTGCATGGCTCTAGGGTAACTCAAATCTCACTGTACCAATTGGTGTACGTGACAATAAATGTAACTGGAACTTGAACTTGCCAAAAAGCGACGCCTGATGAAACGTATTTTTATTCTACCTTGCCGAATGCTCTGCTTTTTAACCTTGAAGTTTATTTTCTCTTCATAATATAAGGACCAGGGCAGCACGGTGGTGCAGCGGTAGAGTTGCTGCCTTACAGTGCTTGAGACCCGGGTTTGATCCTGACTACGGGTGCTGTCTGTACGGAGTTTGCACGTTCTCTCCATGGCCGTGTGGGTTTTCTCCGAGATCTTTGGTTTCCTCCCACACTCTAAATAAGTGCAGGTTTGCCTGGTGTGGTTTGCTAGCTGTACTGTGGCTGAGAGGAGGGCGTTGCAGGGAATTATAAAAACTGCGCAGAACATTACAAACGCCCAACTGCCCTCCTTGGATGACATATATAGGGCCCGATGCTTGCGCCGGGCCACAAATATCAAGCAGGACACATCCCACCCTGCCAACCACCTTTTTACTCTGCTACCCTCTGGGAGGCGATTCAGGACTCTGAAGGCTCGCACCGGTAGACTAAAGAATAGTTTCTACCCATGTGCGATAAAAGAGCTAAATTCCAACAGAGAATGCTGGGGAAGCAAAATGTAATTCTAAGAAATGCCGCCAAATTCTTTTAAATTCTTTTAAATTCTTTTAAAACACCTATTTATTTTTACTAATAAGTGTACATATGTGTCAATGTTTGTCGTGTTTGTATTGTTTTTAACCGGAGGAGATGTAATGGAATTTCGTTGCACAGTATTGTGCAATGACAATAAACGTATTCATTCATTCATTCATTCAGGTTTGAAGGTTAATTGGCTTGGTGTAAGTGCAAATTGTCCCTCGTGTGCGTAGGATAGTGTTGATGTGTGAGGATCGCTAGTTGGCGAGGACTCGGTGGACCGAAGGGCCTGTTTCCGTGTTGTATCTCTAAACTAAACTAAAATACATCCTTGACATTTAACTCTCAATTTTTATATGAAGATTTTCCCGGTCAACAGGCCAACCATATTTCAAGGCAAAGGATAACATTTTAAACCCTTGCACACAAGTCACTCTCGGGGGAAATTCTTTATGTGGAACCGTTCAATAAACCTTCAGATGGCTCAATTGTAATCATGTTTTGTCTTTCCGCTGACTGGTTAGCATGCGACAAAAGCTTTTCACTATACCTCAGTACATGTGACAATAAACTAAACTCCAAAGCATAATGTACCAATATTAACTCCCCCTCCCATTCCCAATCTGACCTTTCTGTCCTGGGCTTCCTCCATTGACAGAGTGAGGCCCAGCGCAAATTGGAGGAAAAGCACCTCATATTTTGCTTGGGTGTCTTACACCCCAGCGGTATGAACATTGACTTCTCTAACTTCAAATAGCCCTTGCTTTTCCCATCTCTCCATCCCCTCTCCCTTCCCAGTTCTCTCGCCAGTCTTACTGTCTCCGACTACATTCTATCTCTATCCTGTCCACTCCCCTGACATCAGTCTGAAGAAGGATCTCAAGCTGAAACGCCACCCATCCCTTCTCTCCAGATGCTGCCTGTCCCGCTGTGTTACTCCAGCATTTTGTGTCTATCTTCGATTTAAACCAGCATCTGCAGTTCCTTCCCACACATGCAGCAATATTACATGGTTTGAGTTCTTAAACAAATAAACTGGCTTACAATATCATTAAACATTGTGAATGGACAAAAAGCAAAGCAAAAACACTTCTAAATACACTTCAAAGACGTGTTACTGAATCATATCAATTCTTGATCTGAATTACAATGTACTCTTGCAAACCCAGGAAACAAAAAGGCCAAAAATGCATTTTGATTACAGGGATTGAAGTGATTTCTAGGAAGGATAAAATACAAAGCAGTCAGTTATTCAATGAGAAGTCCTCACCCCCCATTCTCTTATCCCCCCCCTTCTCTCCTACCCCTCTTACTCTCCTCCCCCCTTTCCTCACCTCCCCAACCCCTTTCTCTACTCCCCCCCCCCCATGTCTTCCCCCCCCCCTATTTCTCTCCCCCCCATTGCTATCCCCCCCACCCCTGCCTTTCCCCCCTCCTCCCCTTTCTCACACTCCCCCCTCTCACCCAGGTCTGGTTTCCTTCTCTGCCTTGCTGTTGTTTTTATTTCATTCATCTCTCTCCATCTGGGTAATGTTTTTTGTTCATTAATCCATCTCCCCCACTGTTAATACAATCCTATCAGTGCTCCTCAGATGTATATATTCTCCTACGCTTTCAGGTCAGGTCAGGTCGGGGGGAGTTCCCCCCGCCACGGGTACCATGTAATCCCGTGCTACCTGCTCCATGGTCGGATAGTCGGCGACTAAACCGTCTTCCCCACCTGGTTTGCCAGGTGAGGAGGGGGCTGTGGACCCCCAGCAGGACCAAAAACAAGACCTGTCAAAGGGTGGATGAGCTTCTAGCGAGCCAACGGCCATCCACACTTCAGTAGATGTTGTGATCACTGGCGTACACGGCATTGTAAGGAGTGATGATAAAGCACACACACACCAAAACCCTGTACTTCCAGCAGTGGAAGTCCACAGGAACTGGAGGACAGAGATGTGTGGTGCGTCCGTCACCGTTCCCGTCGGAAACCAGCACCACTGCGTCGCTAATGGTTTCAACGATGATGAATGAAATGAATCTATGCTTTAAAATGGCATCTCTCTTATTCTGGACCCCTTTGCCCGATAGAAACCAAAGACGTCCAGGTTTGTAGATTAATTGGCTGGGCATAATTGTAAATTGCCCCTAGTGTGTGTAGGATAGTGCAAGCATGCAGGGATCGCTGGCTGGCGGGAACTCGGTGAGCCGAAGGGCCTGTTTCCGCACTGTATCTCTAAACAAAATGGCTCTACAGAAATCAATTCTCATCATGCAGTACCCAAAGGAAGCTTGGAGTATTGTGTGCAGTTTTGGTCCCCTAATTTGAGGGAGGACATTCTTGCTATTGAGGGAGTGCAGAGTAGGTTTACAAGGTTAATTCCCGGGGTGGCGGGACTGTCATATGCTGAGAGAATGGAGCAGCTGGGCTTGTACAATCTGGAGTTTAGAAGGATGAGAGGGCATCTCATTGAAACATATAAGATTGTTAAGGGCTTGGACACGCTAGAGGCAGGAAACATGTTCCCGATTGTGGGGAAGTCCAGAACCAGGGGCCACAGTTTACGAATAAGGAGTAAGCCATTTAGAACGGAGACGAGGAAACACTTTTTCTCACAGAGAGTGGTTAGTCTGTGGAATTCTCTGCCTCAGAGGGCAGTGGAGGCAGGTCTCTGAATGCTTTTAAGTGAGAGTTAGATAGGGGTCTTAAAAATAGCGGAGTCAGGAGATAGGGGGAGAAGGCAGGAACGGGGTACTGATTGGGGATGATCAGCCATGATCACATTGAATGGCGGTGCTGGCTCGAAGGGCAGAATGGCCTACTCCTGCACCCATTGTCTATTGTCTATTGAATTTGGGAATAACACGGACAGGCTGCCAGATCAGCCATGATATAAATGGATACCAGGGAAAAAGAGAAAAATCAGGGTCCATAAAGTCTCTGTGCCTCTATTTCTTATCATAGTCATTGAGTGATACAGTGTGGAAATAGGCCTTTCGGCCCAACTTGCCCACACCGGCCAGCAATGTCCCAGCTACACTAGTCCTACTTTCCTGCGCTTGGTCCATATCCCTCCAAACCTGTCCTATCCATGTACCTGTCCAACTGTTTCTTAAATGATGGGAAAGTCCCAGCCCAAACTACCTCCACTGACAGATTGTTCAAGAAGGAACTGCAGATGCTGGAAAATCGAAGGTACACAAAAATGCTGGAGAAACTCAGCGGGTGCAGCAGCATCTATGGAGCGAAGGAGATAGTTAACGTTTCGGGCCGAAACCCTTCTTCAGACTGATAGGGGGTGGCGGGGAGTAGGAAGGAAAAAGGGAGGAGGAGCCCGAGGGCTGGGGGATGGGAGGAGACAGCTCGAGGGCTAAGGAAGGGGAGGAGAAATCAAGGGCTAACAAAATTGGGAGAATTCAATGTTCATGCCCACCGGATGCAGGCTCCCCAAGCGGAATATGAGGTGCTGTTCCTCCAATTTCCGGTGTTGCTCACTCTGGCAATGGAGGAGACCCAGGACAGAGAGGTCGGATTGGGAATGGGAGGGGGAGTTGAAGTGCTGAGCCACCGGGAGGTCAGGTAGGTTCTTGCGGACCGAGCGGAGGTGTTCGGCGAAACGATCGCCCAACCTCCGCTTAGTCTCATCGATGTAGATCAGCTGACATCTAGAGCAGCGGATGCAGTAGATGAGGTTGGAGGAGATACAGGTGAACCTCTGTCGCACCTGGAACGACTGCTTGGGTCCTTGAATGGAGTCGAGGGGGGAGGTAAACGGACAGGTGTTGCATTTCTTGCGGTTGCAACGGAAAGTGCCCGGGGAGGGGGTGGTATGGGAGGGAAGGGAAGAATTGATAAGGGAGTTGCAGAGGGAGTAGTCTTTGCGGAAGGCAGACATGGGGGGAGATGGGAAGATGTGGTAAGTGATGGGGTCACGTTGGGGGTGGCGGAAATGACGTAGGATTATCTGTTGTATGTGACGGCTGGTGGGGTGAAAGGTGAGGACTAGGGGGACTCTGCCCTTGTTGCGAGTGCGGGGATGGGGAGAGAGAGCAGTGTTGCGGGGTAAGGAAGAGACCCTGGTGCGAGCCTCATCTATGGTGGAGGAGGGGAATCCCCGTTCCCTGAAGAATGAGGACATTTCAGATGTCCTGGTGTGGAACGCCTCATCCTGGGAGCAGATGCGGCGTAGGCGGAGGAATTGGGAGTAAGGGATGGAGTCCTTACAGGAGGCAGGGTGGGAAGAAGTGTAGTCCAGATAGCCATGGGAGTCAGTGGATTTGTAGTGGATGTCGGTCAGGAGTCTATCACCTGCGTTGGAGATAGTGAGGTCAAGGAATGGTAAGGAAGTGTTGGAAATAGTCCAGGTGTATTTCACTGCCGGATGGAAGTTGGTGGTGAAGTGGATGAAGTCAGTCAGTTGTGTGTGGGTGCAGGGGGTGGCCCCAAAGCAGTCATTGATGTAACGGAGGTAGAGGTCGGGGATGGGGCCCTGGTACGTATTGAACAAGGATTGTTCGACGTACCCGACAAAGAGGCAGGCGTAGCTGGGGCCCATGCGTGTGCCCATAGCTACGCCTTGTGTTTGGAGGAAATGGGAGGAGTCAAACGTGAAGTTATTGAGGGATTCAGCTTGTTCCATACACCCACCACCCTTTGTGTGAAAAAGTTACCCCTCGGATTTCTATTAAATCTTTTCCCAGTCACCTTGAACCTATGTCCACCAGTCCTCGATTCACCTACTCTGGGAAAAAGTGTGCATTTACCCGATCTATTCCTTTCATGATCTTATATACCTCTATAAGATCACCCCTTATCATCCTGCACTCCTTGGAATAGAGACCTCTCCCTATAGCTCACACCCTCTAGTCCTGGCAACATCCTCGTAAATCTTTCCTGAACCCTTTCAAGCTTGACAATATCTTTCCCATAACATGGTGCCCAGAACTGAACACAATATTCCAAATGCAGTCTCACCAACGTCTTATACAACTGCAAAATGACCTCCCAACTTCTATCCTTGAAGCTCATGACCTGGAAATTATTCAGCTCCTTATATCCTTCAATCTTGCTTTTGGGCAAGGCACAGACATCTGTTATGTGGGGTAAACACGTAACATATTGCAAAAGCATAGAATTTCACTTCTGAAATTCAATATTATTGATCTCAACGGAACTAACTTACAGAAGTAGATTCAGTGTGCACAAGTTGTTACATTCTGCTTTGGATCCATGCAAAGAGGTAACATATCTACTCATATTGTGTGTCAGAACATTATTTATCTTCCCTATCCATTCAAGTTAATATCGACGACACACTGAGATTGTAGGATGAAATAACTAACAGCCTAGTATCAAGGAGCATCTAAAAGAGGAATGGGAGAGAGGGAAAGCTTCGGAAGCTTGACTTCTATGGTATTCGTTCCAACACGAAACGATGGATTTCCAGTTTCCTTACAAAACGTCTTCAGCGTGTATGTGTGAACGGAAAGAGCTCCAATTGGTGCCAGTGTTGAGTGGTACACCTCAGGGCACAGTACTTGGCCCACACCTATTTTTGCTTTACATAAATGACATCCATGAAAAAGTCGCAAGTACGACCAGACTATTCGCTGATGATTGTTTGCTGTACCGTCCAATTAAGTCAGCTGATGATGAAGATGCTCTCCAAAAGGATCTTGATACTATGGTTGAGTGGTCACAACAATGGGGCATGTAGTTCAACCCTTCCAAATGTGAAACCATGCGTGTCACCAGAAAGAGGAATCCAGGCGAAACATCTTACAATATACTTGGTGCCACCCTTGAAGAATCCAAACAAACCAAGTATCTTAGCATCAAATTACAGAATGATCTGCGTTGGAATGGTCAGACTCATCATGCAACGGTGAAAGCAACAGGTGTCCTAAACTTTCTGAGGCGCAACTTTTATCATTGTTCAACTTCTGTCAAGGAGAAGCTATACTTCACCCTCGTTAGACCTCATTTGGGCTACGCAATTGCAGCATGGGACCCATACACAAATAAAAACATTTCTTCCATCGAACGTGTCCAAAGACAGGCAGCTCGATTTGTTACTAACACCTATGAGAGAGAAGCGAGTGTCACCAATTTCTGAATTCCCTGGGGTGGAGCCCTCTCCAAGACAGACGTGAAGCTCACCGTTTGACCTGTTTTTACAAAATGTTAAATGGTCATCTCGACATAGATTACAAGACCTACACCAAACCCAAACCAATTAGGAGCAGACGAGGGCATTCGATGCAATTTGTGATCCCAGCTACAAAGACAGATGTGTACAGCAATTCGTTCTTCCCTCGCACAATTAAAGCATGGAATAATCTCCACCCAACTATAGTTACCCAACCAGATGCAACTAAATTTAAAGTAGCTCTTTCTTCCCAATAACCCTTTCTGGCTTAATCCCTCCCTTCACCACCTCCAGTTTAAATTCCATTTGGAATATTTTGGAGGACCAAGAAACCAAGAACGAGAAAAATAACATGGAGCGAATTTCTAGAGTTTCGAGCACACACAGCTAGGCTTCACGGTGATTCAACGGTAGAGTTGCTGCCTTACAGCGCCAGAGACCCGGGTTCGATCCTGACTATGGGTGCTGTCTGTATGGAGTTTGTGACCTGCGTGGGTTTCCCCCGGGAACTCCGGTTTCCTCCCACTCTCCAAAGACGTAGAGGTTTGTAGGTTGGTAAAATCGTAAATTGTCCCTGGTGTGTGTAGGATGGAGTTAATGTGTGGGGATCGCTAGCCAATGTGGATTCGGTGGGCTTGTTTGCACGCTGTGTCTCTAAACTAAACTATCGTGTGCCTCCTCGTTGAGACCTGGCTTTTCACAAATGCTTCGCAACCTTCTTTATAGGAAGGGATGTCAAAATATTTTTTTCTTCTGTACAGCTTCGTCTGTCGGTAAATCCATCAAATGCGATGAAATAATACATAAAGCACTACTATCGTGCTCTGTAAATAATTATTGGAATTACAAATCCAAGATACATTGACTTTCAATAATAAAGGGATGATAGAGGGGAGGATGCAACTGGGACAACAAAAAAAATGCATTATGTTATTTTTAATAAATTATATAACATTTATTATGCACAAGGAAATCAAATACCGACAAGCCCTACAAAGAATAAGTCAGCCAAATATTGAACATTAATAATGCAGGTACTGACTGCACCAATTACTGGATGATACTGTTTAGTGAGAAGCTGTAAGATTTTGGAATGTACTCAATTCTCAATAGCTTTGATCTGATATTTATCACAGTAAAATCGCAACACCACTTTGAACACTGCTGGTAAGTGTCCAAAGTGAGCCAAACTCAACACAAGTCGAAAATGGTAGACGTATGAAACCAGACCTTATCGGAGAAAGTTCACAACCAGACTCCAAGTCAATTAGGTAGGTTTCAATCATTTCTATTTCGAAGCCAGTTCCCAAGCTTGCCCCTTGATTTCCTGTCTTGTTGCACATCACACAGGTTACACACAAACACAGAGCAGGCGGCCAATTATGAGCAGACGGCTTGTCAGAATGTCAGTGTGTTTGTTTATTATGTGCGAGTCTGGTCCAGAGTCAAATTTGACGAATTCCCCCCTGAGAGCTTGGTGATTGAATGACCCACTCCTGAAGGAACAAAGTCAGGTAAATCAGGGGAGTTCTAAGTTTGGTTCAACACTTGCGCACTAATTGGGTTAAGTACATTTGATACAGGCCGTGCAATTAGGAATTTATTTTTATGCTTGTCAACCTTTGTCAGAGGCAGCGGAGAAACCTGATAAAAGTATGTAAAATGATAGAAGCTGGAGTAATAATAGAGTAACTCAGCAGGACAGGCAGCATCTCTGGAGAGAAGGAATGGGTTATGTTTCAGGTCGGGACTGTCTGAAGAAGGGTCTCTACCCGAAACGTCAGCCATTCCTTCTCTCCAGTGATGCTGCCTGTCCCGCTGAGTCACTCTATTTTTTTGTGTTTTTTCTTCGGTTTAAACCAGCGACTGCAGTTCCTTCCAACACATATAAAATGATAAGAGACTTAGATAGAATAGATAGTCAGAACTTTATACCCAGGGTGGAAACGACAAAGACCAGAGGGTATAGCTTTAATAAGTTCTATGGCTCATAATAAGCTCAACATGTTCCCTATGTTGGGGGAGTCCAGAACCAGGGGTCACAGTTTAAGAATAAGAGTAGGCCGTTTAGGACTGAGATGAGGAAAACCGTTTTCACCCAGCACGTTGTGAATCTGTGGAATTCTCTGCCACAGAAGGCAGTGGAGGCCAATTCACTGGATGTTTTCCAGAGAGAGTTAGATATAGCTCTTCGGGCTAACGGAATCAAGGGATATGGGGGAAAAAGCAGGAGCAGAGCACTGATTTTGAATGATCAGCCATGATCACATTGAATGGCGGTGCTGGCTCGAAGGGACGAATGGCCTACTCCTGCACCTATTCTCTACATTTCTATATTTCAATGGGACAATTTTCTTTTTACAGAGTGTTTGGTGGGTCCCTGGAATGCGGTGCCGGAAGTGATGGTTCGGGTAGGTATGATAGTCTGGCTGGATAGCACACAACCAAAAAAAAACTTTTCACTGTACCTTGGTACACGTGACATTAAACAAAACTAAACCAGTGCAAATGGACGATCAAGTGCCGGTGTGGATGCAGTGGGCTGAAGGCCCTTATTCCCTTCTCTATCTTTCAAATAATCAAGGATTACTCCTCTCTCTGGACAAGTACACCTTATTCACTTCCAGCAAAGTTCCTCCATTCTTTCTTGCCACCTCAACTTTAAGTCTAACCTTGTTACTGAATAACAACACTCATTGATAGAATACCAATCCAGCACATTTTTCTAACAACCTCTTTCGGAACTGCCTTTAGATTTTACTTTAGACTTTAAAGTTACACTCGTGGAAACAGGGACCTTGGCCCCTCAAGTCCACACTGACCAGTGATCCTTGTACACCAGCACTATTCTACACACTAGGGACAATTTACAATGTTACCGAAGCCTATTAACAATAGACAATAGGTGCTGGAGAAGGCTATTTGGCCCTTCGAGCCAGCACCGCCATTCATTGTGAACATGGCTGATCATCCCCAATCAGTACCCCGTTCCTGCCTTCTCCCCATATCCCTTGACTCTGCTATCTTTAAGAGCCCTATCTAACCCTCTCTTGAAAGCATCCAGAGAACCGGTCTCCACCGCCGTCTGAGGCAGAGAATTCCACAGACTCACAACTCTCTGTGTGAAAAGGTATTTTCTCATCTGTAGCCCCACAGACCTGCACGTCCTTGGAGTGTGGAAGGAAACCCGAGCACCCGCAAAAAAACCCACGCAGTCACAGGGAGAACGTACAAACTCTGTACAGATAGCACCCGTAGTCAGGTTTGACACCGGGTCTCTGGCGCTGTAATGCAGCAACTCTATTACTGCGTTATTCGCCAACCCCAAAATGGCCAAAAAATGATGGCCCAAAATTGACACTGTACTAAAGTTGTGGCTTTAATGATTTTTATGAAGGTTCAATATGATCTCCATGATTTTGTTCTGATTTTGCACGGTGGCGCAGCTGTAGAGTGGGCTGCCTTTGATGCCAGAGACTTGGGTTTGATCCTGATTACTACGGGTGCTTGCCTGTGCGTTCCCCCCATGACCTGCGTGAGTTTTTCCCCGGTTTCCTCCCACACTCCAAAGACGTACAGGTTTGTAGGTTAATTGGCTTGGCATCATTGTAAATTGTTCCTAGTACGTGTAGGATAGTGTCAGTGCGTGGGGATCGCTGGTTGGCCCGGAGTCATTGGGTTGTAGGGCCTTTTTCGGCACTGTATCTCCAAAACAAACTTCTGCTTCTGAAACTCAATGTCTCATGTACTTTGCTATTCATTCGCTAACACGTCCTGCCACTTTCAAAGATCTATGCATGTTTATTCTACAACTAAACGTGACAACCACAACCAACTATGTACTGCCTTTGATATGGCAAAAACCATCCCAGCATTTCAAACGACCAACATCAAACAAAAAGTCAAAATCGACTACAGACTGAGATTTTAGGATGAAATAACGAAGAGCCTAGTTTGAAGGAGAATCGAAAAGAGGAAAGATAGAGAGAGAACAATAACATGGAGAGAATTTCAGCGTTTAGAGCGCACACAATTGGGCGTGTGTACACACATAGGGTATTCCCTATCACTAGTTTAGTTTAGGTTAGGTTAAAGATACAGCGCGGAAACAGGCACGTCGGCCCACCCAGTCCATGCCGACCAGCGATCCCCGCACATTAACACTATCTTACACACACGAGGGACAATTCACACTTACAACAAGCCAATTAACCAACCTACAAACCTGTACGACTTTGGAGTGTGGGAGGAAACCATAGATCTTGGAGAAAACCCACATAGGTCACGGGGAGAAGGTACAAACTCCGTACTAACAGCTCGCTTAGTCAGGATCGAACCCAGATCTCTGGCGCTGCAAGCGCTGTAAGGCAGCAACTCTACCGCTGTGACATTTTCACAAAAAGGGTGATGGGTAATTGAAGCCAGCTGCCAGAGGAGGAAGTTTCGACAGGTACTATCATAACATTTGAAAGACATTTAAACAGGGACATGGATGGGAAAGGCTTAGCACGATATGGGCCAAAGTTTCACGCTAGCTTTGTTTCATTTTAATTTATTAAAGTTTATTTTGTTTATTGTATTATCTACAATACTGTGTTTACAGACGTGCTATGCTGCAGCGACTAAGAATTTCATTGTGAAGATGGATAAAATGTTGGAATAACTCAGCGAGTCAGGCAGCATCTCTGGGGAAAAGGAACAAGTAATATTTCTTGTTCCTGGCTGAAAGATAGGTGCGTGCTGCCAGACTGACAGAATGGAAGATGTCATTGTTCTGTTTTCAGTACATATGACAAGTAAACACCCTTGATTCAGCCTTACACAAGCTTTCGTTAGCATGTCCGACACTACCACATTCATTCGAATTGGGTCGCTGATTTTCAATAAGAAGGAAAATGAACATGAGTTTTATTATTTTATGTTAATTATAAGTGATTTTAGCTTCTTACATGAATGTAGTTTTGCTTGATTATTTGCTAATAATTTACATACATTTCAATGTTTTACATATTTGTCATCAGAGTCATTTAGAAATAATGAAGTACGCCGTTTTTGGAAGAAAACATGAGGCTCCCACACTGCCTGTGGTCTTGATACTACTCATGGACATTGATTCGCAGAGTCATAGAGCAATACAGTGTGGAAACAGGCCCTTCGGCCCAACTTGTCCACACTGGCCAACATGTCCCAGCTACACTAGCCCCACCTGCTTGCATTTGGTCCATATCCCTCTAAAGCTGTCCAATCCATGTACCTGTCTAATGGCTTCTCACATGTTGGGATAGTCCCAGCCTCAACAACCTCCACTGGCAGCTTGTTCCATACACCCACCACCCTTTGTGTGAAAAAGTTACCCCTCAGATTCATTGCTCCCTTTTCCCCTTCACCTTAAACCTATGTCCTCTGGTCCTCAATTCACCTACTCTGGGCAAGCGACTTTGTGCATCTACCCAATCTATTCCTCTCATGATTCTCTAAGATCACCCCTCATCCTCCTGCGCTGTAAGGAATAGAGTCCCAGCCTACTCAACCTACCATTGTATCGTAAGATTAGCAGAACATTAGGAGCAACATACAATGGGTTGCGTGGAGCAGCAATCCTAGTGAGGTTGTCATGGCTTTAGGAGCAATGTAACCACATAAGACAATGTTTAACGGAATGTTTATTTAGTTTACAGATACAGTGTAGAAACAGTCTTAAAGATAGCGGAGTCAGGAGATATGGGGAGAAGGCAGGAACGGGTGTACTGATTGTGGATGATTAGCCATGATCACATTGAATGGCGGTGCTGGCTCGAAGGGCCGAATGGCCTACTCCTGCATCTATTGTCTATTGATCCACTGAGTCCGTGCCGAGCAGCATTCACCCATTCGCCAACTCTATGCAACACACTAAAGACAATTTACAGAAGCTAATTAACCTACAAACCTATATGTCTTTCAGTTCAGTTCAGCTCAGTCCAGTTTATTATCATGTGTACAGAGGTACAGTGAAAAGCTTTTGTTGCTTGCTAACCAGCCAGCAGAGAATCAATACATGATAAGAATCGATCGATTTACAGCACATGCATACATGATAAGGGAATAATGTTTAGGCAGCGTGAAGTATAAATGGTGTCAATGGAAGGGAGGTTGGTTTGTGTGATGGTCTGTGTTGCGTCCACAATTCGTTGCAATTTCTTGCAGTCTTGGATGGAGCTGTTCACAAACCAAGCTGTGATGCATCCCGATAAAATGCTTTTTGTGGTGCATCTGCAGAAGTTGGTGAGAGTTATAGGGGACATGCCAACTTGGTGAGAGTGTAGGAGGAAACTGGAGCACCAGGAGAAAACCCCAGTGGTCACGGAGAACGTACAAACTCCGCACAGACAAGCACCTGCAGTCAGGATTGAACCCGGGTCTCTGGCGCTGTGAGGCAGCAACTACTGCTGCGCCACTGTGACATCCAAATGCAATAGGTGGTGTTAGCCACAAGGGGAGATTGGACAATCGTGGATTGTTTTATCTAGAACACTGAAGGTTAAGGGAAGACCTGATCGAAGTATATAATATTATGAGAAGCATAGAGTGTGGAGTGGAGGGAGAACCTGCAGATGTGGTGTATCTGGGCTTTCAAAAAGCCTTTGACAAGGGCCCACACGAGAGATTAGTGTGCAAAATTAGAGCACATGGTATTGTAGGTAGGGTATGGACATGGATAGAGAACTGGTTGGCAGGCAGCAAAGAGTAGGAATTAATGGATCCTTTTCAGAATGACAGACAGTGACTAGTTAGGTGCCGCAAGGCTCAGTGCTGGACCACAGTTAACGATTTAGACAAGGGGATTAAATGTAACATCTGCAAGTTTGCGGATGACACAAAGCTGGGTGGCAGTGTGAGCTGCGAGGAGGATGCTATGAGGCTGTAGGGTATATTGGACAGGTTGGATGAGTGGACAGATGCAGGGCAGAAGCAGTATAATGTGGATAAATGTGAGGTTATCCATTTTGGTGGCAAGAACATGAAGGCAGATTATTATCTGAATGGTGTCAGATTAGGAGAAGGGGAAGTACAATGAGACCTGGGTGACCTTGTATATCAGTCACCGAGAGTAAGCATGCAGGTACAGCAGGCAGTGAAGAAAGCAAATGGCACATTGGCCTTCATAGCGAGAGGATTTGAGTATAGGAGCAAGGAGGTTTTACTGCAGTTGTACTCTGATGAGATCGCACCTGGAGTATTGTGTGCAGTTTTAGTCTCCTAATTTGAGGAAGGACATTCTTGCTATTGAGGGAGTGCAGCGTCGGTTCACCAGGTTAATTCCCAGGATGACGGGACTGACATCTGATGTACGAATGGGTCAACCAGGCTTGTATTCACTGAAATTTATAAGGATGAGAGGATATCTTATAGAAACATGTAAAATTCTTAAAGGATTGGATAGGCGAGATGCTGGAAAAATGTTCCCGATGTTGGGGGGAGTCCAGAGCCAGGGGTCATGTTTTAAGAATGAGAAAAAACTTTTTCACCCAGAGAGTTGTGAATCTGTGGAATTCTCTGCCACAGAAGGCAGTGGATGTTTTCAAGAGAGAGTTTGATAAAGCTCTTAGGGCTAACGGAATCAAGTATAGTTATTTACACAGAGAGGTGCAGCCAGTCCACAATCAAAACTATTTTCCCAGGATAGAAATGTAAAAGACCGAAGGGCATAGTCTTAATGTGAAAGGGATAAGTTTTGAAGATATGCGCGTCAATTACTTCCGACAGAGGGTGGTTGGTGCCTGGAACACCCTGCCAGAGTGGGTGGTGAGGAGCTGATCGTGGACTTTAGGAGGGCACATCATCCGAGGACGTACACACCATTGAGGATAAATGGGGATACTGTGGATAGGGTGAGCTGTTTTAAATATCTGGGAGTCCACATCTCTGAGGATATGACATGGACATCACACACCGCAGCACTCGTGAGTAAGGCAAGGCAGCGCCTTTACCACCTCAGGCAATTGAGGAAATTCAGAGTGTCTCCGAGGATCCTCCAGTGCTTCTACTCAGCGGCTGTGGAAAACATCTTGTCGGGAAATATTACCATCTGGTTTGGGAATTGCTCTGGCCAGGACAAGAAGGCTCTGCAGAGAGTAGTGCGTTCGGCCGAACGCACTATGGGAAATTCACTCGCCCCCCCTGCAGGAACTATACATCAGGAGGTGCAACTCCAGAGCCAATAAAATCATGGGAGACCCCTTCCACCCCTGCAACGGACTGTTCCAGCTGCTACGGTCAGGCAAACGCCTCCGTTGCCATGCTGTGAGAACGGAGAGGTTGAGAAGGAGTTTCTTCCCAGAGGCCATTCGGACTGTAAACTCCTATCTCACCAGGGACTAACTTTACTGAACGTATTTCCTTCCGCCCACAATATTTACCATGTAAAAGAATATGTGATTCTGTTTGTAGTTTGTTTGGTTGTTTGTTTGTTTGTCTTTTTGCACAAAGTCCGCGAGCATTGCCACTTTTCATTTCACTGCACATCTCGTATGTGTATGTGACGAATAAACTTGACTTGACTTTACTTGACTTGGTGGAAGCAAATACTATAGTAGCATTTATGAGGCTTTTGGATAGGCACATGGATATCCTGTATCGGTACACTGTGGACAGCTTGATTGTAATCATGTATAGTCTTTTCGCTGTCTAGATAGCACACAACAATTAGCTTTTTTGCAAAACAAAAACTAAAAAACATCTTGATTATTACAGGTAGACAAAAGTGCTGGAGAAACTCAGCGGGTGCAGCAGCATCTATGGAGCGAAGGAAATAGGCAACGTTTTGCGCCGAAACCCTACATCAGATGTCAGGGATTATGAGGAAAAGGCAGGAGAATGGGATTAGGAGGGAGAGATAGATCTGCCATGGTGGAGAAGACTTGATGGGCCGAATGGCCTAATTCTACTCCTATTCCTTCGGATATGCAGGTAATGGAGAGATATGGGTCTCGTGCAGACAGGTAAGATCGGTTTGTCTTGGCATGATGTTCGGCACAGACATTGTGGGCCGAAGAGCCTGTCCCTGTGCTGTACTCGACAACCATCGCCAACTTCTGCAGATGCACCGTAAAGGCATTTTAATGGCATGCATCACAGCATGGTTTGGGAACAGCTCCATCCAAGACAGCAAGAAATTGAAGAGGGTTGTGGATGCAGCCCAGGCCATCGCACAAACCAACCTTTCTGTCCACTGACTCCACCTGCACTTCATGCTGCCTCGGCAAGGCCACTAGCGTAATCAAGGACTAGTCTCACCCTGGTCACTCCCACTTCTCCCCTCTCCCATGATCAGGAAAGAGGTACAGAAGTTTAAAAGCACATTCCTCTAGATTCAGAGACAATTTCTTCCCAGCTGTTATCAGGCAACAATCACCAACTAGAGAGTGGTCCTGACCTCCCATCTATCTCATTGGAGACCCTGGTACTATCTATAATCAGTCTATTCTGGACTTTATCTTGCAATAAACATTATCCCTTTTATCTTGTATCGGCACACTGTGGACAGCTTGATTGTAATCATGTTTTGTCTTTATGCTGTCTGGATGCCACACACAGCAAATAGCTTTTTTTACAACAAAAGAAAACAACCTTGGTACACGTGACAATATACTAAACCAACTAAACCTTTCATTGTACCTCAGTACACGTGACAATAATAAACTAAAACTATGTTCTATGTTCTCAGTGAGTCCATGAAGCATAGACGATGTCCAGGCAAGATCCCATAGCATTATGGGCCTGTCCCTCTGTACGAGCTAATTCAAGAGTTCCCCCGAGTTTCACCTGATTCGAACTCGGAGAATTATGGTAATAGCCTCTCGTAGGTACTCGGGGCTCTCGTGGACATTTTTCAACATGTTGAAAAATCTTCACAAGTCTTCACGAGCTTACCGCGTTTCCCGGGTACCTGTCGTTAGCGTTACAAGCCGCTAAGAGACATCCCGAGCTCCGACGTACCCGCTACGTACATTTTACATGCTTACCACGAGTTTGATTTTTTTTTTAATTCGGGAGGGCTCTTGAATTTTACCTCGTACAGTGGGACAGGCCCTTAAACAGTCTGAATTATCCTACCATGATATTAGAGCAGTGCTGAACTACTATCTACCTCTTTGGTGACCCTCGACTACCCTTGATCAGACTTTGCTGGCCTTACCTTGCACTAAACGTTATTCCCTTATCATCTATACACTGCAATGGCTCGATTTGAATCACGTATTGTCTTTCTGCTGACTGGACCTTTTCACTGTACCTAAACTAAACTGAACCACATCTTTAAAGGTACAAGCATCAAGAAAGTAACAGAAGTAGGCAAGCCTGAATATTCAAAAGTTAAATTAAAATCAAACACTTGCTATTGAGGGAGTGCAGCCTAGGTTCACGAGGTTAATTCCCGGGGTGGCGGGACAGTCATATGATGAAAGAATGGAGCGGTCTGGGCTTTTATTCACTGGAATTTAAACCATAAGATGTACTAGCAAAATTGGTCCATTCTGCTCTGCCATTTGATCATGGCTGATCTATTTTTTACTCTCAAGCCCAGCCTTCTGCCTTCTGCCTGATCCCTTTAACAACCTTGTTTAGGCTTTGGGCCAAATGCAAGCAAATGGGACTAACCCAATATGTCATCTTCAGCAACTTCTTGCTATTGAGGGAGTGCAGCGTAGGTTCACCAGGTCAATTCCCAGGATGTCAGGATGGTCATATGATGAAAGAATGGAGTGACTGGGCTTGTATTCATGGGAATTTAGAAGGATGAGGGGATCTTCTAGAAACATATTTAAAATTATTAAGGGATTGAACACGATAGATGCAGGAAACATGTTACTGATGTTGGAGGAGTCCAGAACCAGGGGCCACAGTTTAAGAATAAGGGGTAGCCCATTTAGAACTGAGATGAGGAAAAACTTTTTCACACAGAGAGTTGTGAATTTGTGGAATTCTCTGCCCTAGAAGACAGTGGAGGCCGATTCACTGGATGCATTCAAAAGAGAGTTAGATAGAGCTCTTAGGGCTAACAGAATCAAGGGGCATGGGGAGAAGGCAGGAACTGGAGTACTGAATGTGGATGATCAGCCATGATCACATTGAATGGCGGTGCTGGCTCGAAGGGCTGAATGGCCTATTTCTTCACCTATTGTCTATGTATCTATGCTTTAAATATAGAGGGCTAATGGATGGTAAAAACATGATAATTAGAAAATAAAAGCTGTAATTAGAAAATATTATTTTGTGTGGGAATGAGTTACAGCACTTTAAATTACTCTGTTCTTCTGCTGGTACAATTGATTGACGTTGAATAAACAAGTCATGTCGTTAAAAGGATACTTATACATCTAATTATCTATCCTAAATTTCTGTGGTGAATTTAATGGATAATTAACATGCAAATCCGTGCTTATAATAACAGGGAGCTGTGAGCTGTGGGCAAGATTCCGTGATGCAAAACAAATGGTTGAATGTTGTTCAGTTTTGTTTTGCTTATTGTTACGTGTACCGAGGTACAGTGAAAGGCTTTTGTTGCGTGCTAACCAGTCAGCAGAAAGACAATACATGATTACACTCGATCCATTTACAGTGCATGGATTTTTAGTGCTAGGGATTTTTTTTAGTGCAAGCTAAAGCCAGCAAAGTCCAATCAAGGATAGTCCAAGGGTCATCAAAGAGGAAGGTAGTAGTTCAGCGCTGCTCTCTGGTTACGGTAGGATGATTCAGTTGCCTGGTAACAGCTGGGAAGAAACTGTTCCCCGAATCTGGGGTGGGGTGTGTTTTCACACTTCTATAGCTTTTGCCTGATGGGGGAGAGGAGAAGAGGCAGTGGCCAGGGTGTGACTCGTCCTTGATTATGTTGTTCTAGAGTACATGGGTTGGGACCGTTCTTCGTCTTGATCAAGTGGTGTAATTGTTGTGTACCTCTTCCACAGCCAACAATGGAGCATAGTGGGCTCCACCTTTCCTGAGTCGTCAGTGCTGGCTCTGATCTGTTCTGTGCCTTTTCTTACCTCCAGTTTCCCTCTCCCCTGACTCTCAGTCTGAAGAAAGATCTGAACACGATACGTCACCTAATCCTTTTCTCCAGAGATGCTGCCTGACCCACTGAGTTACTCCAGATTTTTGTGACTATCGTCGCTGATCATCTCTGACTCCTCTCACCCTGGTCACAAACTCTTTCAATCACTTCCCTCTGGAAGGCGACTCCGGATTGTCAAAGCTGCCACAGCCAGACATAAAAACAGTTTTTTTTTTATCCACGAGTCGTTGCTCTACTCAACAGCCAAAAATCTGTAGCCTCCCTTTGATCTGGTATTTTGTTGGTTCTCATGCTTGATCAATGGTGTTTTAACATTAATGTTTTATTATTATTAAAGTTTAGTGTTTTCTGAGTCATTCGTAACTGTCACTGTATAGAAACATAGAAACATAGAAAATAGGTGCAGGAGTAGGCCATTCAGCCCTTCGAGCCTGCACCGCCATTCAATATGATCATGGCTGATCATCCAACTCAGTATCCTGTACCTGCCTTCTCTCCATACCCCCTGATCCCTTTAGCCACAAGGGCCACATCTAACTCCCTCTTAAATATAGCCAATGAACTGGCCTCAACTACCTTCTGTGGCAGAGTTTGTTATGTTGTTACTTGTAGGCGGAGCACCAAGGCAAATTCCTTGTATGTGAATACTTGGCCAAAAAACTTATTTAATTACTTAATAGTTGTGTTGTGCAGAATGCATGGCCTTCAGATATATGATCAAATCTACAGGCATTTATTCATTTCTTTAAAACATGAATAGAATAGTCTGAAGAAGGGTCTCGACCCGAAACTTCACCCATTCCTTCTATCCAGAGATGCTGCCTGTCCCGCTGAGTTATGCCCGTCCCACTTAGGAAACCTGAACGGAAACCTCTGGAGACTTTGCGCCCCACCCAAGGTTTCCGTGCGGTTCCCGGAGGTTGCAGGTGGTTGCCGGAGGTTGCAGGTAGCGGAAGCAGGTAGGGTGACTGACAAAAACCTCTGGGAACCTCCGGGAACCGCACGGAAACCTTGGGTGGGGCGCAAAGTCTCCAGAGGTTTCCGTTCAGGTTTCATAAGTGGGACAGGGGCATTACTCCAGCATTTTGTGTCTATCGTCAATAGAATGAGTCAAATAGCCTCCATCTATGGCATGAATTACAATGTACTACCATTCTGAGATACTGTAACCCCCACTACTAGAAATACAGATTACATGGTTCCCTATGTCGTGATCCAGCTAAGCAACCTTATGGTGTAAAATTATCTTTTATATTCTTGCACTCAAGATGCTTTCAAGAAATTAATTAGAGTGAAGTGCTGCAAGATTTCTGAAAATCACAAAAGGATTCTCTATGAATAAATTACCATTGAAATCAAACTTGAACCTTTAGAACCCATCTTCTGACAATTCTGTCTAGGAATTAAACTTATTTTAACACCATTATTTTAATATACATTTTGCATAATATTACTGGCATTTATTATAAAAGTATGGAACCATAATTTTACACCTACATCCCTCCTGTGGCTTTATATTTCATTGCTCTCCTCATCTGACCACCTTTTTTCTCCTTTGTCTCTTACTCCACCCACCTGCTCATCAAACAACCTTCACCTGTATCCACCTATCGTTCGATTCCTTTCTCCCGCTCCGCCTCTTTTTTCTAGCTTTCTCCCCCAAATATAAGCCGTCTGAAGAAGGGACCCGACCCGAAACATCTTCTGCCCATTCCTAGACAGATACTGCCTGCTCCAATGAGTTCATCCAGCAAGGCCACAGTGGCGCAGCAGTAGAGTCACTGCCTTACAGCACTTGCAGTGCCGAAGTTCCGGGTTCGATCCTGACTACGGGTGCTGGTGCTGGTGCTGGTGCTGTCTGTACGGAGTTTGTACATCCTCCCCGTGACCGCGTGGGTTTTCTCCCATTCTCCAAAGGCATACAGGTATGTAGGTTAATTGGCTTGGTGTATGTGTAAATTGTCCCAACTGTGTGTAGGATAGTGTTTAAGAAGGAACTGCAGATGCTGGAAAATCGAATGTACACAAAAATGCTGGAGAAACTCAGTGGGTGCAGCAGCATCTATGGAGCGAAAGAGATAGGCAATGATTCGGGCCAAAACCCTTCTTCAGACGAAGGGCCTGTTTCCGTGCGTATCAGACGAAGGGCCTCAACTCTAAACATCACCTAATCATGTTCACTAGAGATGCTGCCTGTTCTGCTGATTTACGCCAGCACATTTTGCCCAATTATTAATAATCATAGTGGCCATCAGAAACAGTTCTCAAGGCTTCCATGTTCACCTGCCAGGAGAGGGATGGTGGCCCAGCGGTAGAGTTGCTGCCTTACAGCACCAGAGACCAAGGTTCAATCCTGACTACAGGTGCTGTTTGTGTGGAGTTTGTACGTTCTCCCTGTGGGTTTTCTCCGGTCTACTCCCACATTCCAAAGACATACAGGATTGGAGGTTAATTAGCTTGGTATAATTGTAAATTGTCCTTAGTGTTTATGATAGTGTTAGTGTGCGGGGGATCACTGGTCAGCGTGGACTCGGTGGGCCGGAGGGCCTGTTTCTGTGCTGTATCTCTAAACCATATTAAAATAGGTAGATTTCTGGAAGTAATAAAGTAATATGGAGGGAGGGAGGGATTGACTGAGGGTAGGGGAAAGGAGCAGGAGGGAGGGGTGCGGGAGGGAAAGAGGAGAGGGGAAAGAAGAGGGAGGGTGAAGAGGAGGAGGAGGGAGAGCTGGGGGATGAGGGGGAATGGAGGAGAATAGAGGTTGGAAGAGGGATGGCGTGACTCAGTCGGGGGTGGGTTGCTGTGACTCGCGTCACAACGGGGATCGCTGACGTCACAACGGGAACCCCTCAGCCGAGCCTGCGCAGTTGGGGGCTATGGGTGAGTGGTGGAAAATTGTCTTGTGGGACGGGGCCCAACGGGTCCGCACTTGGTCTAGTAAATAATTTTAAAAAAGTAATAAAGGGAACAAGGTGCTACTATCTTCATTCTCCCTTACCCCTTACGTTTCTTTTCCACTCAATTGAGTTAAACTATTTCTGTAACCTTGTTATATGTCTACCATGACATAGGTCAAAACTGGCATCCTTGAGTGTTGAAATACAAATAAAATTAAAAAAAATTAAATGCCAACATTAAAAAAAAACGATAAGCAAGCTCTGTGTCCCGTTGTAGTTTCCAAGTTACTCAGGCTCATAGACGTGCCTCATGTGTTATCCACCATGGAAAGAGTTTGGACACAAATATTATGTTCCCTGGAAATTCAATTGGCATGAATGTATGTTTTATTCAAAATGCTCCAGGGATTTTTGTCAGCAGAATGAATAGTTTGTCGGCAGTGAAGAATGCAAAGGACCTGCATCAACAGTCATACCATCACGAATATCCGTCTGAAGAAGGGTACCAACCAGAAACGTCACCTATCAATGTTCTCCAGAGATGTTGCCTGAGCCGCTGAGTTGCTCCAGCACTTTGTGCCTTCTGCACCAGTATCTGCAGTTGCTTGTTCTGACATTACAAACCCTGGTTTGTGAATCCCTGATGCCATAGATATTTCTTAAAACGGGTGGCACAGTGGTAGAGTTGCTGCCTTATAGCGCCAGAGACCCAAGTTCGATCCTGACTACGGGTGCTGGCTGTACGGAATTTTGACCTTCTCCCGTTGACTGGTTGTGCTTTCCCCGGGTGCTCCAGTTTCTTCCCACACTCCAAAAACGTGCAGGTTGTAAATTGTCACCGTTGTGTAGGATAGTGCTAGTATTTGGGGACCGTTGGGCCGAAGAGCCTGTTCCCTCGGTGTATCTCTAACCTGAACTGAAGTAAATGATACTTGTTTGGATCGTTGACATCAACGCAGTTCTAAGAGGAAATTACTGCTGAAAGGACTCCCAGCAAATTACTTGACATCTCAACCATAACAATAAAGGTGACTGATTACGAGCTGAAGATAGATCGGATAAAGGGACAGAAATTGAAACCATTTACAATATCTTCAGTGGGCCGCAAAGCATAATTGATCGAGCTAGTAAACATGATAAAACGTGCAATACATTGCCAGAATATTTAACGTATTTACCAGTGAAGAGGAAGCTCTGAGGTATTATAGCGACGGTAATATGGAGTAAAAATATATCTGTTTCAGTAATTCATGAGTAATGAATTTTATGATAATGCAATTGGCTTTGCTGACATTCTTCAGTCTCACTTCAAACTAAGAATATATTTTATGCCTGTTAGCCAATTTTTCCAAGACATCCCCTGTGAGTTCACTGAAGTCTCAGCTTTCTAAACTTGAATGCTTTCAAAGTACTGGATGGTAGTATGGGGGCTTTGCAGCTGATGACTACTATGAAACGCTAGCCAATTTTCCCAACACATCCCATGTGGTTGGGTTGCAACAAAGTACAGATGCACCGCCAATTTTCCGGCACCCTTGGTACCAGAGCCTTGCCACGTTGTCTGTTTTTCCAGACCATCGGAGGTCACGCACGGCCTTGGGTGGGGGGGGTGGGTCCGAGATACAGGCCCGCAAAGTCGGCCTCTGAAGTCGGCTCTGGGAACGGATCTGCCGGCTCTGGCCAGGGCAGAGTTCCAGAGCCCCGGCTGCAGGGGGCAAATTGGCATGGAAGTTCCGATGAAATCAAGATCGGCCGTCTCACCCGGCCAAGGCGCCACATTGTTTGGGGGCTTCAAAGGGGTGTACTCAAGTGCGCTCTTGTAATTTTGTCCGGATTAATGGAGGTGCCGGACCACCAGTTGCCAGAAAATCGGTGGTGGACCAGAATTAGGTTTCTTAACTTACATGCATACTGAGTAATGGATCGTAGTTTTGGTGTGTTTGCAGTAGATGCTTGCTGGAAAACAATGGAAAGAGTACAAAATATAGTTTGGAAACAGCTCCATCCAAGACTGCAAGAAGTTGCAGAGAATTTTGGACACAGCCCAGAGCTATTCGGCTTGTAATCAGTCTGTGATTAATAGCCCTCTGTTTTTAATAATTATACCCCTTCTTGTATGATACAAGAGGTTCTACTGCTGTTGTACAGGGTCTTGGTGAGACCACACCTAGAGTATTGCATGCAGTTTTGGTCTCCTAATCTGAGGAAGGACATTCTTGCCATAGAGGGAGTACAGAGAAGGTTCACCAGACTGATTCCTGGGATGTCAGGACTTTCATATGAAGAAAGACTGGATAGACTCGGCTTGTACTCGCTAGAATTTAGAAGATTGAGAGGGGATCTTATAGAAACTTACAAAATTCTTAAGGGGTTGGACAGGCTAGATGCAGGAAGATTGTTCCCAATGTTGGGGAAGTCCAGAACAAGGGGTCACAGTTTAAGGATAAAGGGGAAATCTTTTAGGACTGAGATGAGAAAAACATTTTTTACACAGAGAGTGGTGAATCTCTGGAATTCTCTGCTACAGAATGTAGTTTAGGCCAGTTTATTGGCTATATTTAAGAGGGAGTTAGATGTGGCCCTTGTGGCTAAAGGGATCAGGGGGTATGGAGAGAAGGCAGGTACAGGATACTGAGTTGGATGATCAGCCATGATCATATTGAATGGCGGTGTAGGCTCGAAGGGCCGAATGGCCTACTCCTGCACCTATTTTCTTTGTTTCTATGATACATAATTACAGAGTCAGTCTGAAGAATTGCCCCAACCCAAAACACTGCCAGCTCATTCCCTCCCCAGATGCTGCCTGACCCATTGATTTCTTCCAGCACTAGGAGCAATCTTGCTCTTTGTTCCAAGTTCTAACATGTACGATACGATAGAACTTTATTTATCCCAGGAGGGAAATAGATCTTCCAACAGTCATAAAACACATAATACATGAAACATGAAATTAAAGTGACGAGTGGAAAGGATTGGGGATGTGTCACTTTAACGCGTGGTGATGTGTGAAAAAAATTTGGTGGGGGGGGTGGCGTTGTGGCGGCTTTCAGGATAAGTTTGGCCCGTATCCATCTCAATCCATTTACCTGTCCAAATGTTTTATATATGTTGCGATAGTACCTCTACTACCTCCTCCGCAGCTTATTCCATGTACCGGCCACCCCATGTGGGAAAAAAAGATTCTCATACATATCTCACGCGGATTCCCTTATGTTATCTGCCAGCCCAATGTGGAGATATGCACGTTTGTCTTTCGTTTAGTCCTATTCCAACAGCCACCATGACACACACCTCACCAACCACACCATCACTCCTGCCGCTTGCCAATAACTGAGTAGTCATCAGCCTGCTCAAATACTGCCCGACCTGCTGATTATCCCCGATATAATTTGTATTGGTGTTCGATTTTCAGAATCCACAGTTATTTGGCTTTTGCTCCAATATTAGCTTTTAGATTAGTTTAGAGATACAGCATGGAAACAGGCCCTTCGGCCCAACGAGCCAGCACCAGCCAATGATCCCCACACACTAACACTGTCCAAAACACACAGGGGACAATTCTACATGTATACATTTATACCAAGCCAATTAACCTACAAACCTGTAAGTCTTTGGAGTGTGGGAGGAAACCGAGGTCTCAGAGAAAACCCACACGGTCCCGGGGAGAACGTGCAAACTCCGTACAGACAAGCACCTGTAGTCGGGATCGAACCTGGGTCTCTAGCGCCGTAAGGCAGCAACCCTACCGCTGCGCCACCGTGCAGCCTGATATTCAATTATCAAATTTAAGTTTCAGCTCAATTAACCTTCATTCTTCCAGATCAGGCTCAACAAATTGGAAATAGGAGGTAGATAAAAATGCTAGAGGAACTCTGCGGGTGAGGCAGCATCTATGGAGCGAAGGAAATAGGCAACGTTTCGACCCAAAACTTTGCCTAATTCCTTCGCTCCATAGATGCTGCCTCACCCGCTGAGTTTCTCCAGCATTTTTGTCTACCTTCGATTTTCCAGCATCTGCAGTTCCTTCTTAAACATTCTTCAACAAATTAGAAAATCTGTTTTTTAATCTTTAATGCAAATACCACCAATACCATAAATGTTATTTTCTTATTTGTCCATTGGCATTGATGGCAAGGCCAGAACCCAATACACCATCTTAATTGTTGTTAAGAGAGATAAACAAAAATAACATCTGTGTCATTTAGGCCAACCAGATTTAGTAAGCTTACATCCACAGGTTCTTGATTCCCCTATTCTGGGTAAAAAAACTCTGCCTTCACCTTCTCTATTCCCCTCACAGGAAATGACACAAAGGAGATTCATCAGGGTGTTGTCTGGATTTTAGGACTTTAGTTATGGGGGGAGATTAGATAGGCCGGGCATATTTTTTCCTGGCTTCTAGGATGATCAACTATCAATGCATAGATAGTGTAGGTGTTCAGGATGATGTTTCCATGGTAGCAATATCGGTAACAAGAGAGCAGAAGTTTAAGGCGAGATGAAGGAGTTTTAAAAGGGATTTGAGGAGAAAGTTACAAAGAAATTTTTTTTTTGTCTTAGAGATACAGCGCGGAAACAGGCCCTTCGGCCCACCGAGTCCGCACCGACCAGTGATCCCCACACATTAACACAACCCGACACACACGGGACAGTTTACACATGCACCAAGCCAATTGACCTACAAACCTTGAGTGTGGGAGGAAACTGAAGATCTGAGAAAACCCACGCGGTCACGGGGAGAACGTACAAACTCCGTACAGCCAGCACCCGTAGTCAGGATCGAACCCTGGCTGCAAGCGCTGTAAGGCAGCAACTTTACCGCCATGCCACCATATATGTTGTTCGTGAATAGTACGATGTCAGCCGTCATTTTATTAAATTGCATGAAGCACATAGTTGGTAAAACCCCAGAGAGTTTCTTTCAGGAAATCAGCCCGAGTACATGCTTGGAGCACCCATAACTTGCAAAGGGAAATATTACATAAGAAAAAGCCACGTAAAACCGCTGGCATTTGTCAGTAAAAAAAAATAGCCCGAAGGAATGTCAAATTAAGTCATTGTTTATTGTGATATGGTGAGGTATAGGCACTATGATTAATCTGCTTCATGCATCTTGTCTGCTATTATATGGGCCATAAACATATTTATATTAACGCATATTTAGTTCAGCTTAAAGATAGAGTGTGGAAACAGGCCCTTCAGTCCACTGACCAGCGATCCCTACACACACACACACACACACACACAGGAAAATATAGTTATGCCAAGCCAATTAGCTTACAACCCTACATCATTGGAGAGTGGGAGGAAACCGGAGATCCTGGAGAAAACCCACACAGGCCAGTGGGAGAACATACAAACTCCATACAGACAGCAACTGCAGTCAGGATCGGACCCTGGCCTCTGGCGCTGCAAGGCAGCAACTCTACTGCTGCGCCTGTCGCCCTGCTGCACTTAATACATGCATTAAGATTACGGAAATTAATACAAATAGATTTGAATGCTATCTCTCCAGGAGTTCATTTAAAAAATATATATATATATTATTATTAGAAGCAATTGTGCAAAGAGAATATAATCGACATAACAGTTATACAATTTTCGTACTGCTTCAGTTTTAACATTCTATGAACTAATAAGTAGATCGGAAAAAAAAAGAAAAAGGAAAAAAGGGAAAGAAAGAAGAAAAGAAAAAGAAGAAAGAGTTTCAGGAAAAACAAGAAAAAATTAAAAAAAAACAGAACGAAGGAATGAAAGAAGCGGAGATATGTCCCGCTGCCCTCCCATACGCCCGCTCACCTGACCCTAGCGTCGGTTTTGAGTTTGTGTTCAACCATGTTGTTGAAGAAATTCAATAAAAGGAGACCATATTTTGGAAAATTGATCTGGTTTGTCAGTCAAGACAAACCAGTTCACTTATTAATATAATAACTAATATAATCTAATGCCAGAGATGCTGGGAGCTTTAAGCAGTTTCTAAGTTAAAGCTTGGATGTGCTGGAGGGAGAGAGATTGGATGAACTCCATTGGCGGGCACAGCGGTGCAGCGGTGGAGTTACTGCCTTACAGCGCCAGAGACACGGGTTCTGCACGTTCTCTCCATGACCAGTTTTCTCGTGGTGTTGCGGTTTCCTTCAACATTCCAAAGATGTGTAGATTTGTTGGTTAATTGGCAACCGTAAATTGTCCCCAGCGTGTAGGATAGCACCAGTGTACAGGCGATTCTTGTTTGGAGCGGAGTAAATGGGCCGATTGGCCTTTTTCCACACACTCTCTCTAAACATGGGCTTAAAATAAAATTCAAAATTTTCCATACATTCTTAATTATCAAAGGTAATGACTGTGGTGAGGTACCAGGGCATTATATAACGTTGCTCTAAGCACAGCTTGCAAAAGTACATTGGGCTATAGATTGAATCAATATTTTTTTTCCCCCCCAATTCACAACATTTTTCAACCTCATCTTCTGAATCTTCCTCCTGCAATCTCCCTGCAACCTTTGATACCCTTACTAATCAAGAACCCATCAATCACAGCTTTAAAAATGCCCAAAGCCACACCCTCCATTGTCTTTGAGGAGAGAGGTCTTGGGGGGGGGGGGGGGTCAGAGCTCACAAACACTTTTCCCCCCTACCATCTGTCATAGTTTTCGATAGTCACCCCCTTCTCTGGGCATCCAGGCCTCCAGACACGATAGTCTCCATAGAGGACCAGAGAAACTGACAGCTGGAAAAGTCCCACTCAAAGCTTTACCAGCTGTCAAAATTGTGAAGGAAAGAAAATTGTCTCTACATGCCTCAGACATTCCGATAAAAGTGAGTAAAAAATTGAAGATGATTGAAAATAAATACTGTAAAAAGTTAATTAAAACACTTAACTGAAGTAAATTAAATCAATTAACCAAAGTGATATCATTTTGTAAGACATGTGGATTTTCATGGGTGCTCCAGTTTACTCCCACGTACCAAAGACGTGCAGAATTGTAGGTTAATTGGCTTCTATAAATTGTCTCGTCTCTGCAGGGAGTGGATGAGAAAGTGGTATAACAGATAATTAGGAGTCTGGAAAGGGTCCAGAGAAGATTCAAGGGATGTTGCCAGGACTAGAGGGTCCGAGTAGGCTGGGACTCTATTCCTTGGAGCGCAGGAGGGTGAGGGGTGATTTTATAGAAGTGTAGAAAATCATGGGAGGAATCATGCACAGTCTCTTGCCCAGAGTAGATAAATCAAGGACCGGAAGATATGGGTTTAAGGTGAAGGGGTAAAGATTTAATAGGAGTCTGAGGGGTAACATTTTTTCCACACAAAGGGTGGTGGGTTTATGGAAAGAGCTGCCAGAGGAGGTAGTTGAGGCAGGGACTATCCCGACATTTAAGAAACAATTAGACAGCTACGTGGATTGGACAGGTTGGGAGGGATTTGGGCCAAACGCAGGCAGGTGTGACTAGTACAGCTGGGACATGTGGGCAAGTTGGGCCGAATGGCCTGTTTGCCGGCTGCGTCACTCTATGACTAGCGCAAACGGGTGATCGATGTTCTGTGTGGGGTGGGCGGGCCAAAGGGCCTGTTTCCATGCTGTATCATTCAATCAATTAATTTAATCAATCAAATTCAGCTTCTCATTTGCTTCCATAATCCATAACCCTAAATCTTCATTGAAATCAATGAGGATTTGATTGAATGCGTTTGCAGTATTGGGACTCAATAAATGATATCCTGGTGCAGGAGGATACAAGCAGCAATTCTTCAGTGTAGTCTAAGAAAGTTCATGAGGATGGGGCCAAGTTGATGAATTCCATCCGACTTATTATATTACAGAGAGCAAAATTATAAAAGATTTTGAGATGGTGCAATAAAATTAGAACATGGCACAGATTTTACTTTAGGCGCTCTTAGCAGCCTGGATATAAGTTAATACAAGGGTTTTTGAATTGCTTTTTTTTTTGCTCCAGATTCCGCTCATAATCATTTACGTTATTGCAAATATAATATCCCCCATCAACCAGAGCAGTCAGGCACACCGATAGAACATTGCTTTGTTCAATCCCTTAAATTAAAATAAAATGATAAACTCATGAGTGGTAATCTGAAGCGATTTTATTTCTGAAGCTGAAACTGGCTTAAATTGCAGAGAAGAAATAGCCAGAAATCATGGCTTGATCCTCAAATTCATCTCTAAATGCACACACTCTGCCTCAAAAATGTTTTTCATCGAAGTCAGTGGAATGAATTCGAGAGGGAGAGTGCACTGCAAAGATACAACAATGCTCACAGGTTCTAGGAGTAGAATTAGGCCATTTGGCCCATCGAGTCTACTCTGCCATTCAATCATGGCTGAATTCAATCCTATTTTCCTGCAATTTCTCCATAACCCCCTCCCCCCCCCCCTCCCCCGACACCCATTCTAATGAAGGATTTGTCTGTCTCCGCCTTAAAGAGATCCACTGACTTGACCTCTACAGCCCTCAGTGGCAATGAGTTCCACAGATTAACTACCCTCTGACTAAAGAGGTTCTACCACAACTCCTTCCTAAAAGAGCACCCTTTAATTCTGGGGCTATGACCCCAGGTCCTAGATTCTCCCACCAGTGGAAACATCCTTTCCACATCCACTCTATCTATGCCTTTCATTATTCTGTCAGTTCCAATGAGGTCCCCCCCCCCTCAACATTCTAAACTGCAACTTTCAAGCACTCATCATATGCTAACCCACTTGGGAGGGGATGCCTCCCACAGCCAACCTCAAGGGTGTGGAAGGCAAGTGCCCCCTGGTTCCTTTTACTGGGCCCTTTGTCCAGCTTCTGCTGCCGTTTCTGTGGTATGTTTAGTATTATTTACTGCAGATAAAACAGACTCAATAATTGACCACAAATTCTGCCAGGTCTGATTTTGCACAATTGAGAAAGACATTAAAAAATTGATCCATATTGAATCATTTGAGTTTTATTTGCAGTAATCAGATTTTGCAAGCATTAAAAGACATCTTTGAGAATTGTTCCCAAAGCATAAAAAAGAGCAAACTGTTGAGTTTTTCCATGTCCCGAAAGTAGGCTGGGCTTGCTTGGAGAGTGAAGGCCGCAGGGCCCGGGCCACTGATCGCACCGTGGATTGGGTAATGGCAGCGGACACTGGACAAATGGCCCAGGGTGGTCTTACCTTCCGCGCCCTCGAGGTCGGCTGCGGGAGGCCCTCCCTGGGAACGAGGGCCTGGTGTGGAGAGGGACATCGGATCGTCGGACGACCGGATAGGAGGTGACGGCTGCAACAGGCCTTTGTGGCCAGCTGGAGCTGGCACTGTAAAGTTGTGCCAAATTGGCACCTCTTGCTTATGGACTCAGTGGGCTGTTCCGCGCATGCTGTACTGATCGGGGCGATTGTGCTAATGTGTGGGGCTAGTCTTGCTGAGCTGTATGCAAATAATGTATTTCACTGTTCCTATTACACATAACAATAAGGAAACCATTGAACTGATTCTATTCACAAATGGCGGCATGGTGGTGTTGTGGTAGAGCTAATGCCTTACAGCGCCAAAGACCCAGGTTCAATCCTGACTACGGGTGCATGTCTGTACGACGTTTCTACGCCCTCCCCATTAGTTTTCTCCGAGATCTTCAGTTTCCTCCCACACTCCAAAGACGTACAGGTTTGCAACTTAATTGGCTTGGTGCAAATGCAAAATTGTCCATAGTGTTTGAAGGGTAGTGTTAATATGCGGGGATCGCTGGTCAGCACGGACGTGGTGGGCTGAAGGGCCCGTTTGCGTACTGTATATTTAAAGTAAGCGTTGTCCACTATGATTGGTTCAGTCTGTGCATGTGGCTGGTGTAGTGGGTGAGACAGTCCTCAGGTGATATGTTTACACCAACATGTATCCATGTTCTGACGAACTTTCACATCTGTTCAAAGATGTTGCAAAGGCTTTATTGTAAAGAAGGTACCTCTGGAATGCCGTCTCCATCGGAGTAAGGGAAACACAAGAGACACCTTACATTCAATACTCTCGGTTGCAGCCATATGGCATGAACATATTTTTTTAAAGAAATGTAACAAGGGGTAATGTTAATTAGTTATTTTGGATGTGCTTCAAATCGCTTGATCAGATGCACTTTGGTTAAAACCTCAGTGTAATCTTGTGGAAACCATGTCAGAAAGTGTTGGAAATACTCCCAAGAGACGAAGCAACAGAACAGAGGAAAAGTGTGGAATCCAGGCACTGCAGATGCTGGTTTACAAGATACAAAGTACTGGAATATCTCGGCAGGTGAGGCAGCATCTCTGTAAGTAAGTAAGTAAGTAAGTTTTATTTATATAGCACGCTTTAAGTCAACTCGCATTGACACCAAAGTGCTTTACATAAAATAGATAATAAGTTTCCATACAAACCATAGAAAAAGGTTAAAAAAAAACAAAAACATTATAGAGTTCAACACAAACGTCCCCCCACAGCAGAATCAAAAATTTCCACTGTGGGGAAAGGCACCAGAAAGTTAGGTCCTCTTCCTCTGAAACACCCGAGGTCGGGGCCCATTTGTGGCCTTGCAGCCAGTCCGATGATTTTCAGGGCCCTCTTGCCTTGAAGATGGAATTCCGGCGTCGGTTTAAACAATTCCTCAAGCGGCATCTCTGGGTAGGTGAAGTCTCAGGTTGGCACCCTTCTTCGGACCTGGAGTCTGGAGAAGGCATCGACCCAGAATTTCACCTATCCATGTTCTCCAGAGATCCTGTCTGACCCGCTAGTGTTACTCAAGCACTTTAAGACCTTTTTAAACCAGCAACTAGTGGACGGGAACATCGGGAGCTCGCAGGTCCCTGGTGGGAGACCGCTTTTCCGAGCTCCGCAACGGCGACTTCTCCCGCTGGAATCGCGGGATTAAGGACATGGAGCCGGGGCCTAACATCGCCCGGCGTGGCTTAAACGGGCTCAGGACTTACCATCGCCCGCCGGGGGCTTTAACATCGGAGCCCCAGTTCACCTCGACACTGCAGTTGGACTGCTGGACCACGGGAGAAGGAACAAAGGGAAGAGATAAAGACTTTGCCTTCCATCACAGTGAGGAGATGTTGGAGACTCACTGTGATGGATGTTTATGTAAACTGTGTTAAGTGTGGGTCTTGGATTGTTTTGTAATGTAAAAAACTGTAGAAATGATATTTCGTTCAAACCTAGGTTTGAATGACAATAAATTGCATTCTATTCTATTCTAACTGCAAATCTTGGTTTCCATGAGCTACTCCAGCACTTTGTGTCTTCCCATGGTGATGTGGTTAACCTTGTGAACTACATTTCGAGATGGTGGATAATCAGAATAACTAGCATTTTTCTCTTATCCTGAGTAAAAGCCATCAAAGTGAGATGTATTTAAATAACATAACATTTCATAAAATCTAACAAGGGGTTCTGCCCAACATGCAGACAGATGCTGTAATGTTTTGCAATAACATCTGAGGAATAAAGGGAGAGAAAATGTGTTTTTAGCTACAAGAATGAAAGATATGCATAAGAGACAAGTACTGCTCACTTCCCCCACATCCAATTCTATTGAAACAGTAAAGGGCCTGTTCTTCGCAAAATCTTCGCACGCAACCAGCCTGTCGTGTAACTGACGGCCAAAGTGGGACGGGCCCAAGGCCCTGGCGCGGCGCAACGTCTCACCTCCAACAGCAGCAGAAGCAGGCAAACGATCGTCGAGCTCGGCAATGGGGCTCACCGTCGTTGCGGATCTGGATCCGCCCCCAGAGCGGGGCCAAGACAATTGGAGATAAGACACAAAATGCTGGAGTAACTCAGCAGGACCGGCAGCATCTCTGAAGAGAAGCAATGGGTGACGTTTCAGGTCGAGACTCTTCTTCCGACTGAAGAAGGGTCTCGACCCGAAACATCATACATTCCTTCTCTCCAGAGATGCTGCCGGTCCCGCTGAGTTACTCATGCATTTTGTGTCTATCTTCAAATGACGTCACGCACTCCAGACGGCTGTGCAGACGCATGATGACGTGCCCGACCGTCGCGCATCAGTCACTACCGACCTGTCGCTTAAATGATCGCCAAGTGGGACAGGCCCTTAAATAATGACTGGTATCGGAGACTCGTAGACCAGTTTAGTGCTGGTAGAGACAATACATTTCTCGTCATAGAGTCAAACAACAGGGTAACAGGCTCATCAGCCCAACTTGGTCTGCATTTGACCCATATCCCTCTAAACCTATCCAAGTACATGTCCACATGTGTCTAAATGTTGCAATAGTCCCTGCCTCAACTATCTCCTCTGGCAGCTCTTTCCACACACCCACCACCCATTGTGTGAAGCACCCATTGCCCTTTGTGTGAAGATGGACTGAATATATCTTTATATAACAACCTTGAATTTGTCGGGTTCTGCAATTCAATGAAAAGCAACTAGTATTCATCCATACATGTGCCTTCATACAGAGTCAGATCAAAAATGAAATAGGCCATTCAGCCCAACTATTGCTGACCAAGATGCCCCATCTAAGCTAGCCCCATTTGCCTGCATATGACCCATATCCCGCTGAACCTTTCTTATCCATGTACCAGTCCAAATGTTATTGGACCTGCCTGAACTACGTACCCTGGCAGCTCATTCCACGTACCCATCAACCCACTATAATTGAAAAGGTTGACAATCAATTTCCTTTTAAATATTATCCTCATCACTTTAAAGTTATGAGCTCTAGTTCTGGATCACTCTACCCTTTAGGGAAAAAAAAATGTTCACAGAGAAATGTAGATCCCAGAGAGGTGCTGTAAAACAGGGAGACCTTGGAGTATAGGTACATAGTTCCCTGAAAGTGGCATCACAGGTATACAGGGTGGTGAAGATGTGTAGCATGCTCATCTTCATCGTTCAAGGATATCAATTGGGATGTTATGTTACAGCTGGAAAACATGTTGATGAGGCCACACTTGGAGTATTGTGTCCAATTTTGGTGACCCTGTTAGCGGATAGATGTCATTACGCAACTTTTTTCGGTGACTGCCGGCACCCGTCATAGGTCGTTGCATGTGGCTGAAAATTTTCAACATGTTGAAAATCAAGTGGCGACCAGAACAAGGTACGACACTTTGGGCGACTACTCACGACCTTACAGGCTTCACCCCGCGACATGTCGCCCAGGGTGTCCCCTGTATGGTCGTGAGTAGTCTCTTCTGTCGCCCAAAGAGTCATAGCGTCTTTCTGGTCGCCGCTGGATTTTCAACATGTTGAACATTTTCGGCGACCTGCAACGACCTATGACGGGTGCCGACAGTCACCGAAAAAGTTGCATAAGTGGGACAGGGCCATAAAGGTTGATCTTAGAAGGCTTTAAAAAAAAAAAAAAAAAAAGAGGGACGCAGATAAGGTCAACAAACAGAGTTTTCTCTTTAACCGCCCCCCCCCCACCCCCTCACACTTCACTTCAATACCTTTCGCCCAATGGAGAGGGGAGGAGGGAATGAGCAGGGTGCGGCTCCTCCTCGATTACACTGCTGGCCTTGCTGAGGCAGCTTGAAGTGAAAAAGGAGTCAATGGAAGGGAGGCTGGTTTCTGTGATGGCCTGGGTTGCATCCACAACTTATTGTGGTGGTGGACGGAGCTCTTCCCGTACCAAGCTGTTTTTGGTAAAATGCTTTCTGCGGCGCATCTGTAGAAATTGGCGAGATAACTGTCATACTCTTTCGGCATGTGTTTATGACCCTGGTAAAAAACATTCGCCACAACCAAGAGCAAAGTAGCATTTGGTGCTACTCCCAGTGGCTCAGCACTTCAACTCCCCCTCCCATTCCGAATCCGACCTCTGTCCTGGGCCCCCTCCATGGCCAGAGTGAGCACCACCGGAAATTGGAAGAGCAGCACCACATATTCCACTTGGGCAGCCTGCACCCTAGCGGCATAAACATTGAATTCTCCAATTTCCGGTAGAATTTGCTGTCTCCTCCCCCTCTCAGCTCTCCTTCAGCCCTCGGGCACCTCCTCTTCCTTTTTCCTTTCTTCTTCCCCCCTTCCCCCCCCCCAACCCTACATCTGTCTGAAGAAGGGTTTCGGCCCGAAACGTTGCCTATTTCCTTCGCTCCATAGATGCTGCTGCACCCGCTGAGTTTCTCCAGCACTTTTGTCTACCTAGCATTTGAAATGTTTAGTTTGGAGATACTGCGTGGAAACAGGCCCTTCGGCCCACCGAGCACGCACTGACCAGTGGTCCATGTACATTAACACTATCCTACACACACAAGGGACAATTTTACATTCATACCAAGCCAATTAGCCCTACAAACGTGTACATCTTTGGAGTGTGGGAGGAAACCGAAGATCTCGGAGTAAACCCATGTAGGTCACAGGAAGGTTGTACAATTTCCAAACTGATAGCAGCCGTGGTCGGGATCGAACCCAGGTCTGACGCTGTAGGGCAGTAACTCTACTGCTACGCTTCCGTATCGCCCAATGGATGCATTGCTGCATGGCTTGCTCTCCAGTTACTCCTCAAATAGGTTAGACATGACTGATCTTCACTGGTCTACCTAACACGGGACCACAGCTCATGGTTGAGTGACTCCCCACTATCAGCTGAAGACCTGACATGGTCCCCGAGGCTACAAACTAGTGCTAATGCTGCTGGCCAAATTCACTTTCCATTAAACATTTCCTCGTCCTTTTCTACAAATGAAACCCCGCAGGAGATAAGCTGCAACAAGAGAGCAGGCGGAATATTTTGAGCTCTATGGGAGCTGCCGAATCAAAAGCAATAGCACTTCTTAATAACTCAAATTGTTGTTTGGGCTCGAGAAGCTGCCAGGTTCCCCTTCAATAATAATATCATCAACTACACAAGTCAACGTAATTCATCATAAATTAAAGAAACACAAGTAGCAGATGCCAGCTTACACTACCATGGTAAAAAGGAATATACATGCCACTGCAAAATACTTTCATCATTTCCACTGCCAACTTTGAGAGCTGTCTGCCAAAATCGGTTAAGATTTAATAATCCATCAGAGAACACACTGAAATAATTGACTTCAATCAAGGCAAGACATCAACATAATATTCACCAATGCCCATTTATGATCAACATTGAGATCCATAATCATTTTTTTTGTATATCAATGGAAAATTTAAATGGAGAACCTCCAATGGCTGTCGGGGAGATTTGTCGCGCTAACAGTTGGATGGATGGAAAGATACAGCAAGGAGATAGGCCCTTCGAAGGTGGCACTGCGGTGGAGTTGCTGCCTTGCTGCACCGGAGATCCTGGTTTGAGCCCGACTGTGGGTGCTGTCTGAATCGAGATTTACGTTCTTCCTGTGACCGCGTGGGTTTTCGCCGGGTGCTCTAGTTTCATCTCACATTCCAACGACGTGCGGGCTGGTCGGTTGACAAAATGCTGGACTAACTCACTGGGACAGGCAGCAACTCTGGATAGAAAGAATGGGTGATGTTTCATGTAGAGACCCTTCTTCAGACAGGTTTGTAGGTCAATTGGGTTCTCCAAGGGTGCCCCTGGTGTGCAGGACGCAAAAGTGGGAGAAGATAGAACTGGTGTGAAAGGGTGATCACTGGTCAGTGTAGACTTAATGTGCCAAAGGGGCCTATTTCCACACTGTATCTCTAAGCGCAATATCACTAAACTAATCACATACATTTTCCTTGTCATCTCCACCTTTCTCCACTCTGCAGTTCAAAACATTTTTAATTTCTAACCTTCCTTTTTTCTGATGAAAGTTCATCAACCTGAATGTCAAGTTTGATTCTCTCTCTCCCCACAAATGCAGCCCGATTCTAGTTTCCAACGGTTGCTGTTTTAACACTCATTCACCCAAACTGTATATTCTAATCCAAACAGAGAAAACTGAAGGTCAGCACATCTACCCATTTGATTTTCCAGTTTCTTTGAAAAGTAATCAATCCTTCAGCAAGCAATATCTTTGGAAGTCACACAGAAATACCCTCTGTTTAATGAAACCAGATCCATGCTCCTGCACTACACTGTGTTGGACCCTCAACTTTCTGCACTTTAATCTCAATGTTTGCAAACTTTAAATTTTACAACATACATTGTTTGCTTCTAAAGGTTATACAGTCACTGTCGCAGCTACACACAGCAAGAGAGAATGGGAGCTGACATAATCATTACCTCAGTATATCAATTGCAAGCATTTATGAGATCTATTAAGTTGATGTATATCCTGATCTCTTATTGATAGTCCGAATTGAAAAAAAAACAATAAACGCAAGGTCAATGTAGTCGATATACCATGCAGTTACATCGCACGGTAGTTTATATCTTTCTCCAAGGGTTAAAAACTACAAACTACAAAGTGCACACAAATCCAGTCATGAAGAAAATGGTTAATATTAACACCATCTCGCTTGTATTGAACGCTGTAAAAAAAAAAAAAGTATATATATTCACACAAATGGCGTTGATCAAGTTACTACTGCAATTCATAAGTTCATAGGTTCCAGGAGCAAAATTAAGCCATTCGGCCCATCAAGTCCACTCCGCCATTCAATCATGGCTGATCTATCTTTCCCTCTCAACCCCATTCTCCTGCCTTCTCCCCATAACCCCCGACACTGGCACTAATCTACAACCGATCAATTTCCACCTTAAAAATACCCATTGACCTGGCAATGAATTCCACAGATTCACCACCGTCTGACTAAAGATATTCCTCCTCATCTCCTTCCCAAAAGGATGTCCTTTAATTCTGAGGCAATGCCCTCCTGTCCTAGACTCTCCCGCTAGTGGAAGTATCCACTGTACAAATTACAAAGACCAATTCTGTAGAAAATCACATTTCTTTCCCGAAAGGCATTTCATAGCTACATCGACAAACATACTTCATTGCACAACAAAATTTCATTATTCATCAATTATGTATAGAATAACAGATTACCACTGGAGCTTTAGTTGTTTTAACTGCTGGGCTTACTCTCAATTCTCTCCCCAAGTATGAGTCTCACACTGCTTCTGAGAACCAAACACGTTTGCACAATGTTGATGAATAAAAGGAGAAACATTTTGCTCTGGTTACTCGCTGTCCAGCATTCAAAAATCTTTGTCACAGAATATGAACACTATGGGACAGGCCTATGGTCACCTGCAGAGTTCAGCTTTAGAGATGCAGCGCGGAAACAGGCCCTTCGGTCCGCGCCAACCTGTGATCCCCGCACACTAACATTACAATACAAACGCGAGGGACAATTTACAATCTTACCAAAGCCAATTCGCCTACAAACCTGTACTACTTTGAGAGGAAACCGTAGAAAATCCACGCAGGTCACAGGGAGAATGTACAAACTCTGTACAGACAGCGCCCCCTAGCCAGGATAGAACCAGAGCCTCTGGCGCTGTAAGGCACCAACCCTACTGCTGCGCCACCGTGCTACACGAAGAACATGCCCGTCAATGATAGACATTCTATCCAATGAGAGACATTTAGTATTGCATAATGATCGACTCAGTCTGCCTTTGCCTACGTGATCTCCCATTTGCCAAACATTTGAACTTTCCTCCCATTCCCACACCGACCTTGCGATCCTGGACCTCCTCCACTGTCAGAGTGAGGCCACGCACAAATCGCAGGAAAAGTACCTCGTATTCCATATGGGCAGCTCACAACCCAGCATACTAATTTCAAGTAACCTACATTCCTCTGCCCCCCCCCCCCCCCCCCCCCCCATCACCCTAATCATCCTACCAGTTCCACTGTTCTCATCCCTGTATCCCTCTTGTTATCACCTCTTCTCCAGCCAACAATGGGCCATTGTGGGCTCCACTCTTCCTTGGTCATGTGTTGTTGGCCCTGATTTGTTCCGGACTTTTCCTCCCTCCAGTTCCCACCCACATCTACTTTCAGTATGAAGGGTTCCAACCCGATAAACCATCTGTCCTTTTTCTCCAGAGATGCTGCCTGACCCGCTGAGTTACTCCAGCACTTTGCGGCAATGACCTGTTTATGATATTGCTTAGCTTAATTTTAGTTTCAGAGACACAACATGGAAATGGACCCTTCGGCCCACAGAGTCTGCACCCATCATCAATCAGCCGTTCACACTGATTCTAAGTTATCCCAATCTCTCATCCACCTCCTGCACACGAGGAGCAAAACTGCTGCCATTGGGACAAAGAAATAAGAGTCCGGAAATGTAACATCCAGTTTCTTTCCAGCACCCAGCAGGCTGTCAAATGGTACGAATTCCAGCTAAACTCCAGTAGGAAGGAACTGCAGATGCTGATTTACACCAAAGATTGACACATGCTGGAATAAAAGCCCTGTCCCACGGTACAAGGTCATTCCAAGAGCTCACCCGAATTTAAAAAAAATCAAACTCGTGGTGAGCACAGAGAATGAACGAAGCGGGTACGTCGGAGCTCAGGGACGTCTCTTAGTGGCTCGTAACGCTAACGGCGGGTACTCGGGAAGACTCGCTAACGGCAATTACACTCGGGAAGACTCGTGAAGATTTTTCAACATGTTGAAAAATGTCCACAAGAGCCCCGAGTACAAACGAGCGGCCGTTACCATAAATCTCCGAGTTCCAATCAGGGCAAACTCGGGAGAGCTCTTGGAATGAACTCGTACCGTGGGACAGGGCTATTACTCAGCAGGTCAGGCAGCATCTCTGGAGAGAAGGAGTAGGTGTTGTTTCAGGTCCAGTACAATTTTTAGTTTAGAGACATATCATGGAAGCAGGCCCTTCGGCCCATACCAATCAACTATCCCAGCACACTAACACTGTTCTACATACACTCGACACATTTATGCCAAGCCAATTAACCTACAAACCTGTATGGCTGGAGTGTACGGCTTTGGAGAATAGAAACATAGAAAATAGGTGCAGGAGTAGGCCATCCGGCCATCCCAGGAATCAGTCTGGTGAACCTTCTCTGTACTCCCTCTATGGCAAGAATGTCTTTCCTCAGATTAGGAGAACAAAACTGTACGCAACACTCCAGGTGTGGTCTCACCAAGACCCTGTACAACTGCAGTAGAACCTCCCTGCTCTTATACTCAAATCCTTTTGCTATGAAGGCTAACATACCATTCGCTTTCTTCACTGCCTGCTGCACCTGCATTCCTACTCTCAATGACTGCAGTACCATGACACCCAGGTCTCGTTGCATCCCCCCTTTTCCTAATTGGCCACCATTCAGATAAGGGTCTCGACCTGAAATGGCACCCATTTCTTTTCTCCAGAGATGCTGCTTGACCTGCTGATGTTGCTACTCCAACATCTTGTGTCCAAACTCCCTTGGTTGCAAAAGGGATTTGAGGCTTTGCTTTGTTTTTGCATTATTTTGTTATTTACATTTATTGAACTTTGTACTTTGTTTGTTGCGTATTGGGCACTGTGTATAGAAACTTGTGCTGCTGCAAGTAAAAATGTCATGGCTCTGTTGCGGGACATATGACAATAAAACACTCTTGACTGGGGATATTCGTCACAGTAGTGATGGGAGGAGACAAGCATGGAGGCCAATGCTTACCTTTACATGTTGACACATGAATCTTGCAGTGGGCCCCAGGTACTACTGGGACTCACCACCATGGTTACCAGTTGATCCAAATTTATCAAATTGGTTGCAAACCTCTTATATCCCTCTCGGAAGATATCGGAGCAGGATTAGACCACATGGCCCATCGAGTCTACTCCGCCATTCAATCATGGCTGATCTACCTCTCCCTCCTAACCCCATTCTCCTGCCTTCTCCACATAGCCTCTGACACCCATGCTATTGGCAGCGTTTCTGAAGGAGTTCCAAGATGAAAAAGACGGAGTGCCATTAAGGGGACATCCTCGCCAAGAGGGGAAACTGTAAATTCTTCATTCACCGGGCAAGTGAACCAAATTGCAGACCTGCCAATTTTGAGATTACCACCCGCTCAGAGCAATCATCATAAGCGTAGCTCTTTTAAAATGTAACCAATAAAAAAAACAATAGAATTCACCTGGAAAATCAATGAGAATCAGTGGCATGAGATAAAGACCGTTTAACCTCTGACTAGAGCACTGTGTCTTAATTGGACACCAACACTTGTTCAAGTTCAAGTACCGTGAAAACAGTGTCACAAAAAAAATTGAAATGCTTGTGGTGAATCTTTCCGTCTGTCACAAAGCCGCCATCTCGACTGCCTCTGTAAGCTATTGAGAATGTCACACCTTCCAGGGGTTAGCGATGAGTTCTTCAAACACTGCAGCTGTCCAACTATTGATTTAGTGGAGTCGAAACAGATTATTCATTAATAACAGTCATTAACTGGGTTGTTCCTGGTATCACCTTGTTAACCAGAGTCATTCAATGCTATCTATTACATTTGTTGGCGAAAGACACAAGGCTAATTTACCTCAATGTATTAACGACTGCAATTAGTCAACTGAAATCAGGAATGCATATTTTCGATTCCATGCCCAATGCAATTTAAGCCGATTTGAAACCTCATCACATGTTAAGTACTGGAGGAACTCAACAGAACAGGCAGCATCTGTGGAGGGAATGGACATGTGAAACTTTTGGTCACAACCCTTCACATTAAACGTCTCCTGTCCATTCCATCCACCGTAGAGCTCTTCCAGCATGTTTGCATTTGTGTTTTTTTTTTAATATTCCAGTGTCTAATGAATGCACGGTATTTTACTCAGAATAGGGGAATCAAGAACCAGAGGACATGGGAAAGGAATGGAGGGTTATGGTCTGAGCGCAGGTAGGTGTAAGGCTGGAGGAAAGATTTCCGGGGCAACATTTTCACACATGGGTGCATGGTATGAGCTGCCAGAGGTGGTAGTTGGAGGTACTATAACAAGATTTAAATGACATTTGGACAGGGACAGTATTGGGATAGAAAAGCTTTAAAGATATGGGCCAAACATAGGCAGCTGGGACTAGTGTAAATGGGGTGTCCTAGTGAGGGTGAAGGGGTGTTCCCGTACTGTCTGACTATGATTTTGACAAACTGTACAGAGTTTGTACATTCTCCCTGTGACCAAGTGGGTTTTCTCCGGGTGCTCTAGTTTCATCCCGGCAACATGTTCCCGATGTTGGGGGAGTCCAGAACTAGAGTTTAAGAATAAGGGGAAAGGCATTTAGAACGAAGGTGAGGAGATACTTTTTCACACAGAGAGTTGCGAGTCTGTGGAATTCTCTGCCTCAGAGGGCGGTGGAGGCCGGTTCTCTGGATGCTTTCAAGAGAGAGCTAGATAGGGCTCTTAATGATAGTGGAGTCAAGGGATGTGAGGAGAAGGCAGGAACGGGGCACTGATTGTGGATGATCAGTCATGATCACATTGAATGGCGGTGCTGGCTCGAAGGGCCGAATGGCCTACTCCTGCACCCATTGTCTAATGTAGAACATCCTTGTAAAACTAGAGAGTGGTGTTGTGGACATACCCAGTTTTATCTTTCAAAAGGTGCCATTGTCTTTGTAGAACATTGTGATTGTGCAACCATCTTGTCTGTATTAAGGGCCTGACGCACTTTCACAACCTTTTTTACTCGTGGACATTTTTAATCATGCTAGAAATAACGCCCCGACCTAGTTGATGCCACGAGTACCTACGACCTAACTACAACCTCCTACGACCTAGTGACGACCCTGCTGCAAGTACGAGTCAAGGGCAAACTCGGCAGAGGTCGTGAATGTGGGACAGGCCCTTAAGACTCTATGAAACAATATCATACTAACCAAGACTGAATCTGGTGCTCAGCGAACTGTTTTTCTGCATTAGTCACATTTGCCAAGTTACTGGTCCATTCAGAAGCTTTGGATATTGATCTGGACAATGCTAGATTCCTACCGCAGCAGTTTGGGAATTTACAATCAACTAAATACATAAATCAGGAATAAAAGAGCTCAATAAAATGGTCAATGATTGTGACTATGAAACTGCCAGTTGACCATAAAAATCCAAATGGTTTATTTATGCTCTTCAAGAAAGGAAATCAGTTTCCTCCCAGCTCCAACATCTATATCAATGCTGCCAATTGATCCCGAAATGGCCAAGCAAATCATTCAGGTCAGATGAGGAAAGGAAATAAATATGCCCCATCAACCTGACGGGCACACATTTATATGTTCAAAGTTGCCCATGAGAAAGTGCACCACCTTCTGCAATCATTGGAGTAGACTCAGAATACAGAAACAGGCCCTTTGACCCAACTTGCCCAGTCCGACCAAGATGTCCCACCTACGCTCGTCCCACCAGCCCATATGCTTCCAAACTTTTCCGATCCATGTTCCTGTCCAAGCGTTCTTTGCAACGAGGAGCTGATGACTCACATCGCCAGAGTCCCAAGTTTGATGCTGACTAGGGGAAGTATCTGTGCAGAGTTTGTACGTTCTCCCCGTGAACATGTGGGTTTTCTTCGGGTGCTCCCCTTTCCTCCCACACTCCAAAGACGGACAGGTTGGTAGGTTATTTGGCCTTCCCCAACATCGGGAACAATCTTCCTGCATCTAGCCTGTCCAACACCTTAAGAATTTTGTAAGTTTCTATAAGATCCCCCACAATCTTCTAAATTCTAGCGAGTACAAGCCGAGTCTATCTAGTCTTTCTTCATATGAAAGTCCTGGTTCCTATCTAAATACATGGCATAAGTACAGAAAATACTGGTCAATGTGCCGGGGTTTTCACCAGGTGCTCCAGTCCCTCCCCACAATCCAAAGACGATGGCACGGTGGTACAGCGGTAAAATTGCTGCCTTACAGTGTCAGAGTTCTTGGTTCGATCCTGGGTGCCGTCTGTACGGAGCTTGTACATTCTCCCCATGACCTGCGTGGGTTTTCTCCGGGTGCTCCAGTTTCCTCCCACACTCCAAAGACATACAGATTTGTAGATTAATTGGCTTGATGTAATTGAAAATTGTCCCTATAGTGTTAGTGTGCGGGGATCGCGGGTCATCGTGGACTGGATGAGATGACGGGACTGTTTCTGCGTGATCTCTCTAAAGATGCTTGTTTGTAGGACAATTGCCTTCTCCTGTAAACTGCCCTTCCTTCGTGCGTTGGACTGGAGGCTGGGGTAACGTAGAAATCGTGTACGGGTGATAGTTGGTCAGCACGGATTTGTTGAGCCTAAGTGCCCGTTTAGTGGACGGCACAAAGGTAGAGCTGCTGTCTCACAGCATCACACTCAGGTTCGATCCAGACGACTGTAGGAGTGCTGCCTGTGCGGAGTTTGCACGTTCTCCCCGTGACCACGTGGGTTTTCCCCAGGTGCTCCAGTTTCCTCCCACACCCCAAAAAGGTGCAAGTTCGCAGGTTAATTGGGTCTGTTAATTGCCCATGGTGCAGGGTAGAACCAGTGTACAGGCCATTGTTGGTCGGCATGCACTCTGTGGGACGAAGGGTTTGTTTCTATGTTGTGTCTCTGAATTAAACATGTACAGTATTTACCATGACAAAATTTAGTGAAGCTAAATAATGGGTCAAGGTCAGTCTTACAGAATATTCTGCTTGGGTAGCTCACAACACAATGGGACAAACACAGAGTTCTCAAATTTTAAGTAACACCCCCTCCCTCCCCCCCTCCACTTGTGCCCAGCTGCAACCTCCTCCCTTCCCCCTACACTAGTTCCCCCAGCCCAGTGCACATACATTTCTCACTATCCCACCCCTCACCCCTTCTACCCATATCCCTCCTTCTGGCTTTTTACACTTCACCTTTCTTTGCTCATCTCGTTTATTCCGCTCCGTTTCATCTCGAACGATTCTCCACCCAATTGATGACCAACTTCTCTCATCTGCATCCATCGTGTGATTGCCAGGCTTTTACCCAGCTCTCTTTTCCAGCTTTCTCCCCCCACCACTACAATCAGTTTGAAGAAGGGTCCCAACCCGAAAGGCCGCCTGTCCATTCCCTCCACAGATGCTGCCTGGCCCGTTGAGTTACGCCAGCATTCGATCTTTTACTTAAGGTTCCTGCATATGCAGTTCCTTGCGTTTCCAATTTCCAATAGTGCTCCGAGCATTTGACCATATTCCACAAACTCCGATCGACCTCCCATCCCGTTTCCTGAAATCTGCTCCAATTTGTTTTGCACATCCTTTGCTGCTTCCACTGCCGGTAACCTTTCAGATCTCCACATTTGGACGGCATAGCGGCAGAGCTACTACCTTACAGCGCCAGCGACCCAGGTTCGACCCAGCTTGTCTGTATGCATGAAGGTTCCACCTTCTCCCCGTGACCTACGCGGGTTTTCTCCCAGATCTTCGGTTTCCCCCCCACACTCCAAAGACGTATAGGTTAATTGGCTTGGCTCAACATTACAATTAACACTACTCTACACAGACTGGGGAGAACGTGCAGGGATTGCTGACTCAATGGGCCGAAGGGCCTGTTTCCGCACTGTAACTCTAAACTAAACTACCATCCGTCCAGTCTGTTCTAAAAACTAGTGTTGTTTTCTGCGTTTGGCATCAGCAAACTCCTCAAGTCACTTTGCTGTTCCCAGCCTTCCATTCACTAAAGCACTTTGAAACACAGTTTAGAACCAATTCCTATGGTAATGTAGATGTCATTTATTTTTATTCCCAGCGCCCCTCAAGTATGCAGCATCCGACAGAACCGGTTTTCCACATCAAGGCTTCCTGTTACGCCGCTCCATTCGACTTTTAAAGAGTAATCTCCACCGCAGTGCTTTATCAAAGGACTTGCCAGTGGTATTAAACCTACTGAGCTCTCTTAGTCAACTAATTCATGAGATTTGCAAAGAACTCGAGTAGATTTGCCAAGCTTGATCTGGAAAGCTCTTTAGCACACTTTGAAACAATCGTGTTTCTATTTGCCACGACAGTTCGACATTATTTTCTGATTACTGATAAACAAAGCTGTAGAAATTGACTTCCTTAGAATCTCCTGTATTACGGATCAGTAAAAACATTTGCTTCTTTCCATCCACTGGGACAGAGTCTGCACTTTACAGTTTCCTCATATTACACAAGATCATAAACGATAGGAGTAGAATTAGGCCATTCGGCCCAACAAGTCTACTCCGCCATTCAATCATGGCTGATCTATCTCTCCCTCTCAACCCCAATCTCTGGCCTTCTCCCCATAACTTCTGACACCTGTGGTAATCAGGGATCTATCTATCTATCTCTGCCTTAAAAATATCCACTGGCATTGCCTCCACAGCTTTTTGTGGCAAAGAATTTCACAGATTCACCACCCTCTAAAGAAACTCCTCCTCATCTCCTTCCGAAAAGAATGTCCTTTAATTCGAAGGCTACGACCTAGACTCTCCCACTGGTGGAAACATCTCTCCACATCCCCTCTATCCAAGCCTTTTCACTATTCTGTACGTTTTAATGCCCTCCCCCCCCCCCCCCCCCCAACTCATTTTTCTATTTCTGTGCTGCTGGGAAATTGGTGAAATTTTCTCACTGATTAACATTTAGTCCTCGATATGAAAGGCAGCCCCTGATTCGTTTGAAAAATATAGAACTGAATAAATAATCCGCTGCAGTGTGTTAGGCATCGCACCACATTTTCATCTCTTAACTCAGTCCACACTTACCTCAATTAATCTACTGAAGAAAACAGCAGAAAAAAACTTAAGGGGAGGTTAAGTGAAAATGTAAATTGTTAAAAAAATTCCCACCAGTTTCAGTGCTCGACAGCATAAATAACATGCATATGCACAAAAGCAATCTACAAGTCTCAGTGGATATCTCAAAGCAGAGCTATTGGACTATATTTGCATTGGAAAATTGTGGTTGAAAGCAAGAACTACTGTGGAGTGTGCAATAAGTATTCTAAAGACAGCACAAAGTAATGTGACCCTGGAGAATCACTAACACCTGCCTACACTGCATTTCATAGCTGATCAGATTCTACCTAAGCAGTCTAGACTGGGTTTAGTTCCAAGTGCACACTTGCAAGCAGTTAGTTTCATTTTCTCCAGTACTTTCGTCCAGAAAATTACATCGTTTTGATTTCAAAATGCTTACAAGTAAAAGCCTGCAGCAAACCACATCTGCGGCAAGCCAAAGAGTGTACTCCTTATGTGATGTTTAACAGCCTCGGTGGGGGGGGGGGGGGGGGGGGGGGGGGTAACGGGATCAGGACTTCATGAATTCTTAGCCATTTTTACCTCCTTCTCAACCGTTACGCTCAGTGGGACAGGCAGTATCTGTGGTTCGAGTAAAGTCCAACTTCAGGGCTTGAACAGGGAAAATGATTCTGTCATTGGAATTGATTGTACAAGGAGTGCTACATTGTTGGTGATACCATCTCCAAGATGGGTCGTAGAACACAAATGGCATCATATATGGGCACAATTATTTATATACCAGCTTTTAGAATCAATGGCTCCAGGCTATCAAATTTGCAATTTAGTTTAGTTTATAGTTTAGAGATACAGCGCGGAAACAGGCCCTTTGGCCCACCGAGTCCGTGCCGATCAGCGACCCCCGCACTCTAACATTATCTCACACACACACACACACAAGGAACAATTTACAATCATGCCAAGCCAACTAACCTACAAACCTGTCCATCTATGGAGTGTTGGAGGAAACCGGAGATCCCGGAGAAAACCCACGCAGGTCACGGGGAGAACGTACAAACTCCATACAGCCAGCACCTGTAGTCAGGATCGAACCCAGGACTCTGGCGCTGCGAAGCAGCAACTCTACCGCTGCACCACCCTACTGCCCCGTTGATTAAATACATTGCGGGACAATTAAAGGACGTTCATTTCGGAAGGAAATTAGGAATTTCTTTAGTCGGAGGGTGGTGAATCTGTGGATGTTTGTGGAGGCCAAGTAAATGGATCTTTAAAGCAAAGGGATAGGATATTAGGTGAAAACATCTTGGACAAAGCCGCTTCATTGGAGTGGGGATTAGTGAACAGAGAAAGCAACTTAAATTGCAGAAGGAAATATCCTGTAACCATGTGGATTTAATATGGGCGCTCCCACTTCCTCGCACATCCCATGACATGCGGGATTGTAGGTTAATTGACCTCTGTAAATTGCCCCTACTGTGAAGAGACTGGATGAGGAAGTGGGATAACAGAACTAATGTGAGAGGGTAGATACAAAATGCTGGAGTAACTAAGCGGGGCAGGCAGCATCTCTGGAGAGATGGAATAGGCAACGTTTCGGGTTGAGACCCTTCAGACTGAGAGTCTGGGGAAAGGAGAGGCTGGAGATATGGAAGGGCAAGGAGCGATGGGCAAGGTGTTGATCAAGGAATTGTAGAATGGTTCATTGTTGGCCGAGGGGGTCAAGGAAAGCGCGTTCACGTCGCAACCGTGTTTTCACCAATTTTTCCCCCACCACGTACAAGAAGCGCAAGACAGACACCATTGTAGGCAGATGCCGAGAAGTGCGTTCAGCTCTGGCTGAACAACTTCTAATCTTGTGTGTGGACTCGATAAGAAGAAGAAGGCTGAGGGGAAGGTGACAACGAGGCATACAAACAGTAAAATTAATCAGGAGGACAGGGAAACATCGGAGAACTAGGGTGGGGACGGGATAGAGAGAGGAGGAAAGCAAAGATTACTTGAAGTTAGAGAAATTTTATATTCATACCACTGGGTGGTAAGCTGTCCAAGCAAAATATGAAGTGTTGTTCCTCCAATTTGTGTTGGGCCTCACTGACAATGGAGGAGGCCCAGGACAGAAAGGACAGTGTGGGAAAGGGAGAGGGAGCTAAAGTGTTTAGCAACCGGGGGATCGTGTAAGCCTCGGCAGACTGAGCGGAAGTGTTCAGTAAAAGGCTGATCGACATTCGGAGTGGACTCGGTGGGACGAAGGGCCCGTTTCCACGATGTATCTTTTAAAACTAAAAGCCAAATGACGTGATGCTGCAGGAGATTGCAGAGGTTGGGCAGGAAGGTGACACAGGTGAATAGGAAGCTTTTAAATGTGCTAAGTGTACAGGAAACTATTACAAGTCAGTGACAAGGGATTCAGCAGCGTGGTCCAGAAACATACTTTCATTAAGTTGCAAACTTCAACCTCGCAAATTCTATTTTGACATTATTCATTGTTCACAACAAGCTCACGCCATCTCTTGAGGCGACCCAGGGGGGTCAGAAAGAACACATCTCGTGCGTGAAATCATAACTCCCTGCACTCCATGAGGAAGTAATGGCCTAACCACTATACAAATCCTTCCATAGACAAGAGTAATGTGGGGGGGGGGGGGGGGGGGGGGGGGGGGGGGGGAATCTCAGTTTTCTTCTTTTCATCATTCAGATCAAGAAAAAGCCAAGTGCTTTTAATTGCCAAATGCATAGAGACATAGAAAATAGGTGCAGGAGTAGGACATTTGGCCCTTCGAACCACCACCGCCATTCAATATGATCATGGCTTTTCATGCAAAATCAGTACCCCATTCCTGCTCTCTCCCCATATCCCTTGATTCATTTACAATACAATACAATACAATACAATTCAATTTATTGTCATTTGAACCCCTTGAGGTCCAACGAAATGTCGTTTATGCAGCCATACATTACATACATACAGAGACCCGGATTTAGCCCCAAGAGCTATATCTAATTCCCTCTGCAATATATATCCAGTGAATTGGCCTCCTGTGGCAGAGGATTCCACAGACTGATAACTCTCTGGGTAAAAAGATATTTCCTCATCTCAGTCCCAAATGGCTTACCCTTTATTCTTAAACTGTGACCCCCTGGTTCTGGACTCCCCCAACATCGGGAACATGTTTCCTGCATCTAGTCTGTCCAATCCCTTAAGAATTTTATATGTTTCTATAAGATCCCCGCTCATCCTTCTAAATTCCAGTGAATACAAGCCCAGTCGATCCTAGTGAATTATAAGCCCAGTCGAGACATATGCAATGGAATTATATTTGATGCAGTTCTGCAGGCCACACTAATTGAAGCAACACAACAAATAAATATCCAATCAGTTATTTATACTGGGTGAACCAAAACATAATAGTGCTAACTGAAGTATGTGTTGCAGTCCTAACAGTATGAAGCCCATATCAGGTCAGTGCTGAGATGGGGATGTGGTCGGGTTTGTATATGATGGCTGGGGCAGCACATCGGTAGAGTTGCTGCCTCACAGCGCCAGAGACCCGGATTTGATCCCGACTCTGGGTGTTGTCTGTACGGAGTTTGCACGTTCTCCTCTCGACCTGGTTTTCCGCTGGGTGCTCCGGTTTCCTCCCACACTCCAAAGACGTGCAGGGTCACAGGTTAATTGGCTTGGTAAAATTGTCCCTATTGTGTGTAGGACAGTGTTAGTCAACACAAGTCAAGTTTATTTCTATAGCACGTTTAAAAATAACTCTCGTTGACCAAAGTGCTTTACATTAGTGCAGGTACTAACGTGCTACAAACATTGGTACATAGATCAACAATACAAACATAGATACATACATACAGCGCTCCCTCAGAGGACCTCAAGAAAGGCTTGAGAGTAGAAATAAGTTTAAAGTCAACTCTTGATGGAGGGGGCAGTTCGGATGAAAAGAGGGATGCTGTTCCATAGTCTAGGAGCTGCAACCGCAAAAGCGCGATCGCCCCTGAGCTTATTCCTAGACTAGTATTCCTTATTCCTAGGATGGTCAGCAACCCCAAGTCGGCCGATCTGAGGGACCTGGAGGTGGTATGGTGGGTAAGCAGATTTTTGATGTTACATAGTAACTAATACATTGTATTCGAAAGGAGCTTCTAGAAGGAAGTTAGTGTGCGGGGATCGGTGGTCGGCATGGACTTGGTGTGCCAAAGGGCCAGTTTCCACGCTGCATTGCTAAACAATCTTGTTAGTTGCTGGGAAGAAGCGGTTTGTAAACCTGGAGGCAACTGTTCTGGCTCCTGTACCTTCTTCCCAGTGGGAGCTGCGAGATGAGAGCATGGCCAAGGTGGTGTGGGTGTTAATCCTGGCTAAATTAGAGCAGCCATGGTATTAAAATTGAGTAAGGGCTTGTGTGCTGCTAGGCCATTTTGGTCAAGTTAAATGTGCCTTTGCAAAACTAAGGCAAGCTGCTGAATGGTGCCAGCATGTCTGTGGCCCAGATAAGAGCTGCAGAGAAAGAATGGGACATCTGCAGAGGTCTTACAATGAGGTGCAAAATGCATGGAGCTAATTGGGTCAATGCAAACCAGATAAACATAGTGTAAATAATGTAGTGAAGCCTTACTTGGTTTGTTGTTGATTGGTTGAAATGTTAAGCTTTGTCTGGGTTGTCTGAATCCCAAGGCACATGTTGCATTATCCATCTATGTTGGCTTCCTTCTAGAAGCTCCTTTCGAATACAATGTATTAGTTACTATGTTATTGGGTTAGGGAACTGTCAATCGTGTATTGTTGTAATCGATATGTGTTATTGGACTGTACAGAGATCACCTCCATGTAGTTCGGCCCCTCAAGGTTCGGGGACCTATAAAAGGCAGCCCCCAAGAGGTCCTGTGTCGATCTTCTGGAAGAACGCTTGGGACTGCGTGACCTTTTGGAGTGTCTCTGCTTGCACAAGGCTAGAATAGCTTGGCCAAGCAGATACAAGGATCAAACGTGTAGTGGTTAGTTATTGTATAGGGGAGTTGTGTTGTGTTGTGTTAGCCAAAATAAAGTTTAGTAGCTCAAGTGCTTGATTCAGTATTTTATTGACTGAAACTAGACTGGGGTGAGCTTAGAATGAGCTATTTACATGTGTCTATATTGTATGAGCTGCTTTCTTGAGGTAGTGCGTCCTACAATTCCCTTCAAGTGGTGGGAGGTCAATACCCATGTGGAGGTAGGAACTGCAGATGCTGGTCTACACCAAAGACAGACAAAATGCTGGAGTAACTCAATAGGATAGGCAGCATCTCTGGAGAGAAGGAATGGGTGACGTTTTGGGTCGAGACCCTTCTTCAGACTGAGAGAGGGGAACTGCCAACGAGGCATACAAACAGTAAAATTAATCAGGAGGACTGCAAAATTAGTAGGATAACTAAGGTGGGGTGGGAAGTAGAGAGGGAAAGCAAGGGTGACTTGAAGTTAGTGTTATCAATATTCATACAGCTGTGTTGTAATTTGCCAAAGCTTAGCTTCATGGTACCATGGAACTGATCGCTGGTCAGCGTGAATTTGGTGGGCAGAATGACCCGTTTCCACTCTGTATCTCTAAAACCAAAAGACTAAAGTCCAATCTGGTCTGCTTTCGTTCCATCCTCAGAAGAAGTGCATCAGTGAGATATTACGTTCAACTTAATCAGGCTGATCCCAGTAAATTAATGCTTCAACCAACATGATTTTACCAAGATGATCAAACATGACTTGAACACATTTCACAGAAAGATACAATTCCATCTAAATAGCATCTTCCCCTATTTGAATGCAAAATGCATTAAAATTCATGTTCTGCTGATAACCAGCTGAGCAAAAGAGCCATCTGCAAAACCATCTTCTGAAAATTTAATCATTATCATCCCATCTTTAATGTAAAGTCATTCACATGTGACCACAATAGCATTTAGATATGGCAAGCATGTACATCATGGTAGATAACATGTAGTAAAAGACCCCAAACTGCCCTCTTTACTGATTAAGTGGCAGCAAGCACATTCAAAAACGGGGATCTCCACACTATTATCCAAAAAACATTAACGGAAAAGCAGCTTTGTAGATTACTGCCGCTGATCTGCAAATCGGAAAATTAAACTCGCAATTATGCTTTGCGATTTTATAGATGAATCCATCAATGTCAATATATGAACACTGCTGTTAATCAACCTTCCCTTCAATACATACACGAATGGTACTACCTTATGGTAAAGGAACCAAAATCTCACAAAGGGCTATCAATTTCTATTTACGTGCTGAGCAAGGACTCTGCTAACGATCACTAATCATTCGTATAATGTCGGCTAATGACCCAAGCCAAAGCAATAACCTCCAATTCATTTCATTCAATAGTGAAATTGTAATTTCATGTTCAATTCGCAGCCCTCTGTCACTGAAGATGGATCATTGACACCGTGGAAAACTCATCTGATCATCTTTCTCCACTTAAGGATAACAGTCAATGCTAACAATACCCAAACGCATATTATTACACCATTTCAATCTTTGAGTACATTTCCTCTTGAAAACAGAGCCAGCATCGGAAAATGTCTGCAAGTGAAGATTCCCGGTCCCATTTGAATTGCAATGACTTTGAACAGTGAGTTTGTTGATTGCAAGGAGGCAAGGCCCAGTAAAAACAGAATAATTATCCTTTCATTCCCAGGTTGCGGCTTATCACAACCACAGTTGTTTTTCCTAAATTACCTTTGAACGGGTATTACAGAAGACAGTTCAGAGTCAATTGGGGAGGTGGTTGGTGGAGGCAGATAAAATAGTGGCGTTGAAGCGGACAGGGTTCGGTAGATAGGCTAGGTTAGGGTTAGGGTAGATTCTGTGGTTAGATTAGATAGGATAACAGGGTTAGGTTAGATGGGGGGGTGGGTAGAACAATGGACATGTGGTGTGGGGGGGGGAGACTGCTATGAAGAACGATGGAGAATAGGGACCCGGATGCGGTTGGGGGGGTGGGGGGGGTGGGGGGCCGTGATGCAGGGGGGAAGAATAAAGGGGGAACTGCCGCAGGGGAGGGAAGGGGAATTTACAACTTTGTAAGTGGCCTTCATGTGGCGACTATTGCATACTTTGGCAAAGGTGTGCAAGCAAAGAATTTCACTGTGATTTGACACATGTGATAATAAATGTTTTCATTCATCATTCGTGGATATGCAGAGGAGATTAACTTGGTATCATTTATGCAAGAAGGAACTGCAGATGCTGGTTTACACAGGAAATGGACACAAGACGCTGGAATAACTCAGCGGGTCAGGCAGCATCTCTGGAGAAAGGCAATAGGTGATGTTTTGGGTAGAGACTGCTGAAGGGTCTTGACCCTATTCAGTTTCTCCAGAGATGCTGCCTGGCTCACTGAATTACTCCAGCATTTTGTGTTTAACTAATACTGAACGTAGGCACCCAATATTCCTAGCCCAGCCGTTTATCTCAAAATCTACTATTTCCCACTGCAATTATTAATCTGTTCTCCCTAACATGCCTCCAAGTGCAGCACAAATAGTGTAGGCCGAAGTGTCTGTTTCCACACTGTATGACAGGAGTCAGCAACCTTGTTCTGCATAGGGGCCAGGACCCATGTCTGTGAGCGGATGGCAGGCCACATCTATCGCCAGTGTTAGTTTTCACGCAGTTTTCAATTCGTTTTCTGCAGTTGCCAGGTCATTCGCATCCCTGGGACCGGCTGCAGTTCCCAGATCAGCTCGCGTCCCCGGGAATGGCTATGGTTCCCATGTTGCGAAAACGAATTGAAAAACAAAACGCCTGCTGGCCGGATGATTTCGGGTTACGGGCTGGCTCCGGCCCTTTAGCCGTAGGTTGCCGACCCCTGCTGTATCATGTTCTAACTGCATTCTTCTGAATCTGCTAACCAGACCAACTTCTTCAGATGACCAGATCAGAATTTACAGCAGATTTCTAACTCCAGAATTAACTACTTGAATTCACCAACCAACTTCTTTCCTGACAAACAGCTCAGAAATATCTATGTAGTAAAGTTACGCACATTGTGCACTGCACTTTGCCTCAGGTTTAGTTTGGAGATACAGCGCGGAAACAGGCCCTTTGGCCCACTGTGTCTGTCCCGTCCGGCAATCCCCGCGCACTAACACTATCTTATGCCCGTCCCACTTAGGAAAACTGAACGGAAACCTCTGGAGACTTTGCACCCCACCCAAGGTTTCCGTGCGGTTCCCGGAGGTTTTTGTCAGTCTCCGTACCTGGTTCAACCACCTGCAACCTCTGGGAACCGCACGGAGACCTTGGGTGGGGCGCAAAGTGTCCAGCGGTTTCCGTTCAGGTCTCTTAAGTGAGACAGACACAGACAGACACAGACAGACACAGACAGACACAGACAGACACAGACAGACACAGACAGACACAGACAGACAGACACACACAATTTTTTGATTTATACCAAGCCAATTAACCTACAAACCTGCACGACTGGAGTGTGGGAGGAAACCAAAGATCTCGGAGAAAACCCACGCAGGTCACGTGGAGAACGTACAAACTCTGCACAGACAAGCACCCGTAGCCAGGATCGAACAAGAGTCACAAGCGCTGTAAGCACTGTGAGGCTGCAACTCCACCGCTGCGCCACCCTCATTTCCATTAACCTCAAGCAATGAATATTGAAGGAATGGCACAACATGCCGTCACAGGTGACCGGGTACCTTCTTGGCCACAGGTGTCTGCCTCTTGAAAATGAGTTTGAAAAAGTAAATGGTGAACTTTTAAGCATCCTATATTCCTAGCCTAGTCGTTTATCTGAAAATCTACTATTTTCACACTGCAATTCTTAATCTGTTCTCCCTCACCGCATCCAATTACTTCAGGTCATTTGCGCTGCCCACTACTGCAGTTTATGCTGTAACATATTCCACTATTCTCCTTCATTCCTGTTCATTCTCACACCAGCTTAGTTTTAAATCACGAGCTCCCTTGCTGTTTGGAGAATGAACATGGTGTCTGGGGGAATTCAGTTGATAAATCTAAATGGCCTTTATCTGAATATCATGCTTAAAATCTAATCACCAAGATATTGAAACACATTTTTAAACGTAATGGAATGCACCACTCCACGTTTTAAGAGTGCTATGGCTACCAAGATAAATCATTTCACTCTCTTTCCCTAATCGCGGAGACTGAAAGATGTGGGAATAGCAGAAAAATACCACATTTCGAGAACCAGAGGACATGGGTTTGGGAAGGGGAAAGATTTAATAGGAATCTGAGAGGTAACCTTTTCACACAAAAAATGTATGGAACGAGCTGCCAGAGGAGGTAGTTGAGGCAGCGACTACTGCAATGTTTAAGAACCAATTAGACAGATACATGGATAGGACAGGTTTGGAGGGATATGGGCCATGGGCAGGTGGGACTAGTGTAGATGGGACATGGCGGTCGGTGTGGACACGTTGGGCTGAATGGCCCGTTTCCACGGTTTATGATTCTATTTGGATAAATGGACAAAGATGAACATCAAAATCTCTGCTTGGTCTCACAAACATGGAAAATAGATCGGACTTTACCTTGCACTAAACTTTATTAGCCTTCTTCCCTTGATAATATATACCGTGGATGGCTCGATTGCAATCAAGTATAGTCTTTCTTCTGAATGGTTTGCACACAAAAGCTTTTCACTGTAACTCAGGACATGTGACAATAAATTAAATTAGTTTGTCTATGTTTAGTAGAGTACATAATTTATCTTTGTCCCCTGAAAACAATAATTAATTCAGATGGATTTGTTACGGGAACAGCAGGCAGGAAAAGCTAGCTTGTCATGTAATTGACTTACATTCCTTAAGACAGATGCAGGACATATTAAAATGAAGTGTTCAGAATGAAGTGTCTAGAAATTTGCATTATGCAGTATTTTTTACAGCACTATACTATACAGCACTGAACATCAAAGTTAAGATAGACACAAAAACCTGGAGTAACTTAACAGGTCAGACAGCACCTCAGGCAAAAAGACCCATTCCTTCCCTCCAACGATGCTGTCTGACCCGCCGAGTTACTCTAGCTTTGAGTCGATCTTCCGTTTAACCAGCAGCTGCAGTTACTTCCTACACATCTGGAATGAAACATGATATTGAACATGCCTGGGTTGTCGTGCAGTATTCTGAAAATGAGACAAGGACCTCCCTGGTGTGTTGCTTTTTTCCCCTCAGCATCCAGAGTTCAAAGGATGAATAGACAATGGGCGCAGGAGTAGGCCATTTGGCCCTTCGAGCCAGCACCGCCATTCAATGTGATCATGGCTGATCATCCCCAATCAGTACCCAGTTCCTGCCTTCTCCCCATGTCCCCTGGCTCCACTATTTTTAAGTGCCCTATCTAGCTCTCTCTTGAAAGCATCCGGAGAACCAGCCTCCACCGCCCTCTGAGGCAGAGAATTCCACAGACTCACCACTCTCTGCGAGAAGTAGCTCTGCAGTGGAGAGATCCTCAAGAAGCATCGCAGGAGAACTTGGGCCACACATCATGTGGTGGACAGTCAACAATAGAAGCTCCCAGACAAGGACTTATTAACAGTTCTGGACGGCGAGACTGGCCAGTTCAGTTTATTGCTCATTCGGTTCAGTTCAGTTTATTGTCACGCGTACCGAGTTCCAGTGAAAAGCTTTTGTTGCATGCTAACCAGTCAGCGGAAAGACAATACATGATTACAATCGAGCCACTCACAGCAGACACGTGATAAGGGAATAACTTTTAGTGCAAGATAAAGCCAGCAAAGTCCAATCAAAGATACCAATAATGAGGATTCATATACATACAGCATAGAAACAGGCCCTCTGATCAACTTGTCCACACCAATCAACATGCCCCATATGTAATAGTCCCGCCTGCCTGCATTAGGCCCCTCTAAACCTACCCTATCCATGTACTGGTCTAAATGTTTCCTAAACATTGCAATAGCACCTGCCTAAACTACCGCCTCCAATAGCTGTTTTCATATACCAACAACATTTTGCACGAAAAATTTATGC
>NC_045962.1:79247078-79334578 GCF_010909765.2 Amblyraja radiata | reverse complement strand
AAGAACATTGTAACTCAAGGAGCTTGTCACATCTGTACACAATCAGGTCATTGGAGTAAGGAGTGCCCAGCGAGAAGACGAGATATAGCAGAATGGAAGAGAAATCAAGGGGCAATAAAGAAAGTAAGAAAAGGAACCCAGTAGCTGGTGTCAGAAGGAATGGGAACTAAGGAGAATTGAAGATGAGAAACTAGGGAGAGAAGAAACAAGCTTATTGTGCAGGAGGTATGGGAGTGGGGAAAGGGGCTATCGTACTAACTTGTTACTAAGTTTGTGCCTGCAGGACAGTATAATCGACAACATACTATCTGGGGAGTGAGGTAAAGAATATACAGACCCCTTGAGAACGGGCAGAAGACAGCTCAGGTAATGAAGCTCCCCAGAAACAGGATCCAACAAGAAGAAGGAAATGATGCTGTCCTGTCCCTTTAAAACAGATCTGGGATGGCCAACAGATAGAGACAAATGTTCCTCAGTATCCCTACTCCTTTGAAACTGACATCCAGTATAAAGAAAAAGATATCTACCCTAGTGTCCAACTTTCACATCATCTAGCTTTTGACACCAGTGAAGGAAAGGAAAGAAACACTAGCCAAGCTTTCCTAAAGAAACAACACAGACAACCTATGATGACTATTGGGACGAGCTCCACTTTAAAGAACTGAAACTGAATTCGAAAATAGACATTCCTCTGCGGTTCGGGGCAAAATACTCACTTTGCACCGAAATTTAGTTATAAATAAATTGATTTCAAATCAATTTATTTATTATGGGATAAGGTCTTAAAAATTGTTAGAGAATTGACTGATGACTTGGCATTCTTCTCGTGTCTCACCCATAGGAGGATAATCGAAGATGGGATTGGACTATTTAGTTGCTATCAAGAAAGGGACAGAACCTGGTGGATATCAGGAATTAAGACATACCCTGGAAACGTAAGGTGGTAGTATAAAATGATGAGGTAGACTAAAAATTTATGAGTTCCCCATGGAAAGTCAATACTAACCATCTAGAAATTATTCATTGGTTAGGAAACTAGTATAAGACAGAACCCCTATGGACTGAGAGCCGAGCCAACATACTAAGGAAGAAAAACTGGAGGAGGTCTATTGAATTAGAAAGAGAAACTTGAATGGGTGTGGAGATATCAGAGTCAATGTATTTGACCGAGTTTAACCCTTCGGCTTCTATCATCAAGGTGGAAAGAAATTGTCCCTAGAATTGGCATTCCTAATTGGATTTAGAATAAAATTGACAACATATGGAAATTGACTGATTAAATTTGAATAGCTGGGAATTCCACAGGAAATAGAATGGAATAGAATTGTGTTATCGGCCACAATGTTGTGGAATGAGAAGGAGGAGATGGGCACTGAAATTTAAACTATTAAATTGAAGGCTGGTTGAATTGAAACACTTTTCATGGTTTGCTTTAAATAAGAGTCACGCCTATAGGGAAATCTGGACTGAACCCAGCTGAAATTTATATGAGAAACCATCATCAGATATACATATTATAACATTGTGGGAATAGGAGAAGGCTGATCAATGTTGATCTTCGGATAGTGAAGAATATACTATAGAACATAATAGTAATAGGAATACAGTGATAGAGTAGAATATTATAGAGCAGAATAGTGAAATGGAAAAGGGATAGTATTGCAGAATTACAGTGAATGTATGGGAAAGCATTGGTGCATGAGTGGTAACTTGCTTTGTCCCACGTTTTTTCATGAATTATAGGTTCGACTAGGGGATGAAAGAATGGGCAACAACACAGATGGAGGGAATTTGCGCCCATGAAAACTCGGGAGGTGAAGACTCATTGTGAAGCTACGCCCATGAAAACTCGATAAGCTTGACAAGATTCTGGGAAGAAACATCATCGTCTTGTTGTTGTTAATTGATGGAGAATGCAATAGACACACATATGTATATCCGGTTATCTGATTAAATAATCATAACTAAATTGAGTTTATCACATATGATAAAAGGAAGGAATGTTAATTCTGGCCAAATGAGACCAGGACACTAAAATTGAGTAAAGGCTTCTGGGCTGCAAGGCCATTTGGTCAATTTAAATGTGCCTTCTGCAGAAATAGGACAAGCTGCAGAATGGTGCCAGTTTGTCAAGAGCCTAGATAGGAGCTGCAGCAAGAGAATGAAACTTCTTAAGATCCTGACAATTAGGTGCAAATTGCATAGATTGGATTGGATGAATGCAAACCAGACATACACGTTGTACATATTGTTGCAAAACTTTAGTTTGCTAGATGTTGATTGGATTAAGTATTGAGCCTTGTCTGGGTTTCTTGAATATCTGGGTAAATGTTGCCATGTTTGCTTCCTCTCAGACGCACCATTTGAATACATTGTAATAGTCACTGTATTATTGGGTTAGGTAAATGTCTATCATATACTGTTAATCGATTACTGTGTAAAGAGACCACCCCTTTGTGGTTCGGCCCCTCAAGGTTCGGGGACCTATAAAAGGTAGCTCCCATGAGATCCTTTTAGGTTAGGCATAGTAGTGGAACTATAATTGTGTTTTGTCAAAATAAAGTTTAGATGCGCAATTACTTGACTCAGTGATTTTTGACTGAAACTAGACTGGGGGAGTTTAGAACAAGCTATTTACACAATCAGGCCAAACACAAAAGTCAAAGAGAAAGATACCAGACTGCAGAAGACAGTCACAAAAAGCTGGACTAACTCAACAGGTCAGGCAGCGTTCTCTGGAGAAAGGGAATAGGTGGCGTTTCGGGTCGAGACCCTTCTTCAGACTATGAATCAGGAGAGAGGGAAACAAAAGATATAGAAGGCACATAGAGCAAATGAATGAAAGATATTGAAAAAGCAATGATGATCAAGGACAGGTGGAGCCCACAATGGTCCATTGTTGGCTGCGGGGAAGGTGATAACAAGTGGAAGAAGCAATGATACTCTGCAGGAATGACAGTGAAACTAGTATGATGACTGGGGTGGGGGAGGGACGGAGAGAGGGGCGATGCAAGGGTTATTTGAAGTTAGAGAAATCAATATTCATAGAGCTAGATTGTAAGCTGCCCAAGTGAAATATGAGGTGGTGTTCCTCCAATTGTGTTTGGACTCACTCTGACAATGGAGGAGGCCCAGGACAGAAAGGTCAGTGTGGGAATGGGTAGGGGAGTTAAAGTGTTTGGAGATTGTGTAGGCCAAGGCTGACTGAGCAGAATATGCTGTATATGGTTCTCAACGTTGTAGCGTAACAGTTACTGAGATAAATGCTAATGTTTGCAATGAGGAGGGTTGGAGATTCAGGATTGTTCCCATACCGATCTAGTACCAGTAATCCTGGCTATGGTTAGAGATGTGAGCAACAAGGAACTGTAGATAGACACAAAATGCTGGGATAAACATTACCAATTCCTTCTCTCCATAGATCCTGCCTCACGTGCTGATTTACTCCAACATTTTGTGTCTACCTTCGATTTTACCAGCATCTGCAGTTCTTTCCTAAACAAGTGTTCAGAGGAATGCACCCTCTACCAGCTATGTTTTATCAGATATATATTCTCATACAAATTATGCACCATGATTTTGATGGAATTTTAGGTTTAAAACAACAATCTAGCCACAAAAATCTGATAAAAGGACACTGATCTTTTTGATGACTCCTCTTTCTCCAAAGACATTGCTGGATCTAACATTCCCCATAGTTTCCATATTGACTGTCATTCATTAAGAAGAATTTTGCATTATTGCCTGAGGTGATGCCTTTCAGTTGATAACAAGCCAAGGACCCTGTCTGATCAGTCAGGTGAACACACAAGATCCTATGTCAAGAGTGTTTCAAAAGAAGAGCAGAGCAGAAATCCCTCTGGTTCCGGTCAACTCTAAACTCCAAGCAGCATCACTGAAAGACATTATCCGTAATTATCATATCAGGGTTTAGTGGGATTTGTTGCTAAATTGACTGCTGCTGTACCTGCATTACAATTAGGTTTCTCTTCAAAATCTCAAATGGCTTGGGATGTAATGATGTTCTGAATGATGTGGTTAATATTCAAGGCTGTCTTTCGGAAAATGAAGATGGAGTTCTCTCCATGGCATTAAGATAATGGTATTTTCATGAGATGAATGTGAAAATGCCAGGATTGTACATGACACAACTAGCTATTCAATGAGAAAGGACAGTTTCAAGTTTCATTTGGGGAATAGATCTACAACCTTCATTTAATGGAAGCTTTCTCAGATCTGAGTCACAAACTTTGGATTTAAGCACTTGAACTTGTGGAGGTTTATGAGAATCATCTCAGGAATCATTGGGTAGATATATGATGAGCGTTAGATGGCACTGGGCCTCTACACTCTGGAGTTTAGAAGGATGAGGGGAGAACCTCTCATTGAAACTTACCAAATACTGAAAGGCTTGGATTGAGTGGATGTGGAGAGGATGTTTCCACTAGTGGGAGAGTTTAGGACCAGAGGCAACAGCCTCAGAATAAGGATGTACCTTTCAGAGATGAGGAGGAATTTCTTTAGTCAGAGGGTAGTAGAGGCCAAGTCAATGGATATTTTTAAGGCAGTGATTCTTGATTAGTACGGGTGTCAGAGGTTATGGGTAGAAGGCTGGAGAATGGGGTTGAGAGGGAGAGATAGATCAGCCATGATTGAATGGCAGAGTAGACCTGATGGTCTGAATGGCCTACTTCTGCTCCTACCACTAAGGAACTTATGAAACACATATCAGTAAAGTAATCATGCATTATGGATGAATCACTATCTAGCTGAGGTTTTCATTTGGTGTTGAAAGAGCTATGCTTCTAAAAACAACATAGACAAAAAAAGTATTGTGATTTCTTGAATCCCAATAGCAGTCACAAGTTTTAGTTTTGTTTAGTTTAGTTTATTGTCAAATGTACCAAGGTACAGTGAAAAGCTCGTTGTTACGTGCTAACCAGTCAGCGGAAAGACTATACATGATTACCATTGAGCCGTCTATAGTGCAGAGATACATGATAAAGGGTTTAACGCATCATGCAAGATGAAGTCCAGTAATGTCTGATTGAAGTCCAAAGGTCTCCAATGAGTTAAATGGTGGCTCAGGACCAATCTCTAGTTGTTGGTGGGATGGTTCGGTTGCCTGATAACAGCTGAGAAGAAACTGTCTCTGAATCTGGAGGCTTGCGTTTTCACACTTCTGTACCTCTTGCCTGACGGAAGAGGGGTGAAGAGGGATTAATCAGGACGAGACTCTTCCTTGATAATGCTGGCGGCTTTGCCGAGGCAGCGTGCAGTGTAAATGGAGTCAATGGAAGGGAGGCTGGCTTGTGTGATGTTCTGGGCTGCATCCACTTTTCTCTGCAATATTTTGCTCTCTCGGATTGAGCTGGTTCCAAACCGTGCTGTGGTGCGCTCCGATAGCATGCTTTCTACGGAGCATCTGGAGAGGTTGGTGAGAGTTGTTGGAGACATGATGAACTTCCTCAGCCTTCTAAGGAAGCAGAGACATTGGTGGTGCGATCAAAATTGGTAGCAAAGAACTTTGAAGGTGCTCTAAAGGGACAAAATGTGTTCCAGGAATTCAAATAGTTTCTTCACCTTGTGATAATGAAAGGTCTCCACCTCCCGTCTTCCTAACATTCATTTACAATGACCTGCTACATACTAATTGACGGCTGTCAATTTCAAACTAAATTGTTTTGTCTCACATAAGATGTATGGTTAATTTTGTATGGCACAGAATGTGCTTAGAAAATATAAATGCTGATAAATATATAATCTTTTAAACATGCATTATAGTGTCCTTAATCATTATTGATTTCAGTAAAAAGAGCTATAACTTAAGTTCATCTTCCTTGGAATTAATTTAAAGGTCATAGTGTCCCTTTCCCCATTGCTCTCTCTGGAGATATTCAACTCCAATGATTGTCTTCTAGCTTGAAATTGCCTCTTAGAGCCCCAGTACTCTCTAACCTAAAATCAATTGGCATTATCATATTAATGACCAACTTTTTCCCATTAAAACAATGGCAACATCTGATGAAATCATGGTTGATTTCCTGCCTGTATGGAGTGTGTACGTTCTCCCCGTGACCTGCGTGGATCTTCTCCGGTTTCCTCCCACACTCCAAAGACGTACACAGGGTTTGTAGGTTAATTGACTTTGGTAAAATTGTAAATTGTGCGTGTGTGGGACAATGTTAGTGTGCGGGGATCGTTGGTCGGCTCAGACTAAGTGTGCCGAAGAGTCTGTTTCTGCGTTGTATCTCTAAACGTAACTGAATTAAAGTGCAACTGTGGAGAGGTACAGCCAATGGCCCACCTACTGACTTGTGGCGGAGAGGCACGCACAGCGGCCGATCTCCGCAGAGGCACAGATGTGGCACTGGCCGTGGCAAAGCGATGGCAGAACGTTGTCTGACACACGAGCTAAACTAAATTAAACTAAAGATGTTTGTTAGGTCTCTCCTTGCGAAGAAACATATCACCTGTGCAGATCCAGATTGCAGCATTATTACGGAGGGTAACCTCATTCCAAAACAGTTGAACAATCAATAATTATGTAATAGAGAACTGAGAAAATAAGGAATAGACAATAAGGCATTATGATAAAATATATAAAATCTTTCCAACAGTTAAATATTAGTTCACAGGATCATAAAGGTATATGCTGAAACATAGAAACATAGAAAATAGGTGCAGGAGTAGGCCATTCGGCCCTTCGAGCCCACACCGCCATTCAATATGATCATGGCTGATCATCCAACTCAATATCCTCTACCTGCCTTCTCTCTATACCCCCTGATACCTTTAGCCACAAGGGCCACATCTAACTCCCTCTTAAATATAGCCAATGAACTGGCCTCAACTAGAATAGAATAGAATAGAATAGTTTCTTTATTGTCATTGTAACATGAACCATGTACAACGAAATTGTAAAATGTCAGCCAGTCAGTGCACCATTCAAACATTTCTAAAGCTAACGATACATACAAAGTAAAATATTTAAAAAGATAAACAACTAAAATAAATATCATAAAAATAGCACGCATAAACACCCAGCCCTACATCCTTCTGTCGATTTCATGTATGTATGTATCGCCCCTGCGTTCCTTGGCGGCTACATTTAGTGCCTTTATAGCAGTGGGGTAAAAACTGTTTTTAAGTCTGTTTGTCCTTGTCCTTGTAGATCTGTACCGTCTGCCTGACGGTAACAGTTCAAACAGGGAGTGTCCGGGGTGGGAAATGTCCTTTATAATACTCTGGGATTTTTTGATGCAGCGGAAACTGTGTAAGTCCTCCAAGGTAAGGAGAGGGCATCCGACAATCCTCTGGGCGTTGTCAATGGCCCTCTGGAGCGCTTTCCTCTGCCACAGAACTACCTTCTGTGGCAGAGAATTCCAGAGATTCACCACTCTCTGTGTAAAAAATGATTTTCTCATCGCAGTCCTAAAAGACTTCCCCCTTATCCTTAAACTGTGACCCCTTGTTCTGGACTTCCCCATCATCGGGAACAATCTTCCTGCATCTAGCCTGTCCAACCCCTTAAGAATTTTGTAAGTTTCTATAAGATCCCCCCTCAATCTTCTAAATTCTAGCGAGTACAAGCCGAGTCTATCCAATCTTTCTTCATATGAAAGTCCTGCCACTCCAGGAATCAGTCTGGTGAACCCTCTCTGTACTCCCTCTATGAAGAAGGATCTTGACCCGAAACGTCACCGATTCCTTCGCTCCATAGATGCTGCTTCACCCACTGAGTTTCTCCAGCATTTCTGTCTACCTGCCACAAAGAAAGATTACTTGAGACATCCTATCCATGCCCATTGGAAAGGAATTATGGATACCAGGAACTGCAAGAAATGTCACCTATCCATGTTCTCCATGTTTTATTTCTCACCGTCAACCAACCTCCCTTCCAACTACTCCATCTGCATCTCACTCGTCCTCGGCAGGGCCACCAGCAAAATCAAGGACCAGTCTCACCCTGGTCACTCCCTCTTCTCTTCTCTCCCATCAGGCATGAGGTACAGAAGTCCTCCCAACTGTTCGCATCCTTGTATCCCTATCGCCAGCACAACTTCCCCAGCCAACAATGGGCCATTATGAACTCCACCCTTCCTGGGGTCATCTGTTGCCGAATCCTTTTTTGTTCCGGATTTCTCTATCTTTCAGTCTGAAGAAGGGTTCCGACCCAAAACGTCACCTATTCTTTTTCTCCAAAGATGCCGTCTGACCTGCTGAGTTACTCCAGTACTTTGTGACAATAGGACCCGGGGCTCAATAAGATGATCAAAAAGGCATGCAAGACACGTTCTTTAGGGCAGCACAGTGACACAGTGGTAGAGTTGCTGCCTCACAGTGCCAGAGACCCGGTTTTGATCCAGATTCAGCAACAGTTTCTAGCTGGTATCAGGCAACTGAACCATCCTCTCACCAGCTAGACAACAGTCCTCACCTCCCATCTACCTCATTAGAGACCCTCGAGCTATCTTTATCTTGCACTAAACGTTATACCCTTTATCCGGTATCTGTACACTGTGGATGGTTTGATTGTAATCATATAAAATCTTGTCTCTGTCTGGATAGCACGCAACAAAAAAAGCTTTTCACTGTAGATAGATACAAGATGCTGGAGAAACTCAGCGGGACAGGCAGCATCTCTGGATCCAGAGATCCAGCATCCAGAGATGCTGCCTGTCCCACCGCGTTACTCCAGCATCTTGTGTCAATCTTTAGCCAGAGGGTGGTGAATCTGTGGAATTATTTGCCACAGAAGGCTGTGGAGGCCAAGTCAGTGAATATTTTTAAGGCAGAGATAGATAGATTCCTAATTAGTATGGGTGTCAGGGTTTATGGGGAGAAGGCAGGCGAATGGGGTTAGGAGGGAGAGATAGATCAAGCATGATTGAATGGCGGAGTAGACTGGATGGGCCGAATGGCCTAATTCTATTCCTTATGACCTTATAACCCAGCATCTGCAGTTCCTTCCTACACAAGCTTTTCACTGCATCTTGGTACACGTGACAATAATAAAAACTAAATTAAACAAAACTAGGGAATTAAAAAAATATATTCCAGCAAACGTCACCTGAAAGCTCATATCTTAAGTGGACACAGTTTATTTCATTGATGCTTCAATCTTCAAATACTATTTCAAATTTCAATTACTTTTACCGCAGTTCAAGTAGCTTTTCAACGCCACGAGAAAATAGGCTTTTGTCAGTAAAAATTTGTGTGGAATAAAATTATAGCTCCGACAAGTCATGGTTCACCTTGTTCGATTTCTCGACTTGATGAATTATTAAGTCCCCCCTGCAAGGGCCACACTTACATGAGCAGATCGCAGATTTTTTTTTTGTACTCGAGAAGAACTTTACATAACAGGAATCTTATAACGCTCAGAAAGTCATTTATTGCTCCTCGTCTCAACATCATCTTCCTCGTAGTCACTATGGTTCAATGGCTGCTCGGTTAGGCGAGTACACAAAAAGAATATGTTTTATAGCAGTATTGTTGCTCAGGAAATGGGCAGAGAACCTTCTTCCCTTCTTTAAAAATGTATCTTGCAATGTTTTACACTCATCTTTAGTGCAGCGAATTGTGGATGCATCCCAGGCCATCACACAAACCAACCTCCCTTCTATTGATAGACACAAAAAGCTGGAGTAACTAACGGGACAGGCAGCATCTCTGGAGAAAAGGAATGGGTGACGTTTCGGGTCGAGACCCTTCTCCAGACAAGTTAGGGATAAGGGAAACGAGAGATATAGATGACGATATGGGGAGCTAGGGAACAATGAATGATAGATAGAAACATAGAAAAAAGGTGTGGAGTTGACAATTTGGCCCTTTGAGCCAGCACTGCCGTTCATATAACCATATAACCATATAACAATTACAGCACGGAAACAGGCCATCTCGACCCTTCTAGTCCGTGCCGAACACATAATCTCCCCTAGTCCCATATACCTGCGCTCAGACCATAACCCTCCATTCCTTTCCCATCCATATAACTATCCAATTTATTTTTAAATGATAAAAACGAACCTGCCTCCACCACCTTCACTGGAAGCTCATTCCACACAGCTACCACTCTCTGAGTAAAGAAGTTCCCCCTCATGTTACCCCTAAACTTCAGTCCCTTAATTCTCAAGTCATGTCCCCTTGTTTGAATCTTCCCTACTCTCAGTGGGAAAAGCTTTTCCACGTCAACTCTGTCTATCCCTCTCATCATTTAAAAAACCTCTATCAAGTCCCCCCTTAACCTTCTGCGCTCCAAAGAATAAAGCCCTAACTTGTTCAACCTTTCTCTGTAACTTAGTTGCTGAAACCCAGGCAACATTCTAGTAAATCTCCTCTGTACTCTCTCTATTTTGTTGACATCCTTCCTATAATTAGGCGACCAAAATTGTACACCATACTCCAGAATTGGCCTCACCAATGCCTTGACAAACAACCATCCACCATTACTCTCTGGCATCTCCCATTCAGCCACTGTTGAATCCATCTTGCTACTCCACCATTAATACCCAACCATTGAACCTTCTTAACCAACCTTCCATGAGGAACCTTGTCAAAGGCCTTACTGAAGTCCATATACACAACATCCACTGCTTTACCCTCATCAATTTCCCATGGCTGATCATTCAAAATCAGTACCCCATTCTGGCTTCCCCCCCCCATCTCCCTTGATTCCCTTAGCCTGAAGTGCTAAATCTAACTCTATCTAGAAAACGATATGGAAAAATGTAACGATGATAAAGGAAACAAGCCATTGTTAGCTGTTGGGTGAAAACGAGAAGCCAGTGCAACTTAGGTGGGGAAGGGATTGAGAGAGAAGGAATGCCGGGGCTACCTGAAGCTAGATAAATCAATATTCATACCACTGGGCTGTAAGCTGCCCAAACAAAATATGAGATGCTGTTCCTCCATTGATTTCATTTTTACCTCACGCTGCCTCGGCAAGGCCAACAGCATAATCAAGGACGAGTCGCACCCTGGCCACTCCCTCTTCTCCCCTCTCTCATCAGGCAAAAGGTATAGAAGTGTGAAAATGCACAACTCCAGATTCAGGGACAGTTTTTTCCCAGCTGTTATCAGGCAACCAAATCATCCTACCACAACTAGGCTGTGGGCCGAGGAGCTTTATTCTGCAGTTTCGTGACTCAAGTCACCAAACTACATGAAATTTTCACATATTGTGTAAATAAATTATATAAATCACCCCTGAAACTCGTCATGAACAAGACTTGCACATTTTTGATTAAATTAGAGAAAAATTAAAGCACGTTTAACATTGAGTTTTCTGCCAGTTAGCCAATCACGCGCTTTGCTTCAGGCTAGCACACAAAATGGCTAAAGGGGCTTCACTGATGCCTGTTTTACTGGAGATTCCGATGTGTTGTTCTGTGGAATAAATGTAGTGGGAAGTTGCAGCAAGGTAATTGAGGCTGAAGAAAGTGCTGCTAAGTGGATGGAAGTGCAAGAAAGCCTTGAAAGCAAAGTCGCTGCTGAGGTGCTGGAACACAAAGATTAAGAGCCAGGAATCAACTCTAACTGAAAGGTAAGATCTAAAGTCTGAATTTATGAAAATCTATCTGTATGGACTTTAATTCATTTAATTGCACCCTTTTATAATGTGAATAAATTCATTCATTCACTTACTTCATTAATTAATTAATTAATTCATTCATTCATTCCTTATTCATTCACTCATTCATTCATGAAGTTGAGGGGCTAAACTATATGTTTCCATTACACAGTCAATTAAACATTGTCACTAATGCCAGCCTGTTGTAGAGTAATAAGTCTTTAACAGCTAATCTCGGAGCTGCCTGCGATAACTTACCGTGAAAAAGTGCTCCAACCGTGGGGCTTAGGTAATCGCGGTATAGTGAAGCCGCGGTCTCAATTAATAAGCGGCCGATTCGCGAACGCGGAGCCGCGGACCATCTCCGCGGGCGGGGGGGGGGAGGCTGTACATAGTGCCGTCTGTAGCGGCCGGATTCAGGCACCGACAACGGGAAAAAAGGAGGGATATCGATCGCACTTTATAAGCTTCCATTGCAGTGAGAAATGGTCAGAAATGGTTAATGTTTCTGTAGAAATTTGTGTTTTGTATTGAATTCTCTTTACTTTGTGTACTAGTCATGTCTCTACTATTTATTTCATTCCCCTTACATGTTTTTCCTCTACCTGTTAAATTTTTGTAAGGTGTCCTTGAGACTCTTGAAAGGCGCCCATAAATAAAATTTATTGTTATTATTATTATTAGAAATGAATTGTGAACTAGTTTTTCTATGGTAGTAACCTATTGTTATTCTCATTAACATTCTTCTTGGTTTCTTGGTCCTCCAAAATATTCCAAATGGAATTTAAATTGGAGGTGGAATTTTATTAAGATTAATTAATATTATTTATTAACAATTATTAATTAATTTATTAATTATTATTAATTAACAAAATTTATTAACATTAAGAAGAGATTGAAATTTTATGAATTGACGTCCATGCAGACTTAATGACTATGAGATTTTTTTTCTGTAGCCTCTTGAAATAACATCAATTGTAGTAAATTACAGTGTAAGTCTCATTGACATTAAATAGAGGTTGACACTTTATGAATTGAAGTCCATGCAGACCTAGGTACTATGAGATGTTTCTTTCTCTAGCTATTCTGCACCCTCTGCTCCTGCACTTGAACTTGAAGTCTTATCTATGGCAGTAAATTACAGTGTCAGTGTCATTGACATTAAGAAGAGATTGACATTTTATGAATTGAAGTCCATGCAGACCTAAGTAATATGATATATTTTTTTCTGCAGCTTCTGCCCCTCCACTCTTCAGAGCCTGTCCACACAAAATATGATTACATTCATATTTACATGTTACATGTGTATATATATATATATAACCATATAACATATAACAATTACAGCATGGAAACAGGCCATCTTGGCCCTACAAGTCCGTGCCGAACAACTTTTTTCCCTTAGTCCCACCTGCCTGCACTCATACCATAACCCTCCATTCCCTTCTCATCCATATGCCTATCCAATTTATTTTTAAATGATACCAACGAACCTGCCTCCACCACTTCCACTGGAAGCTCATTCCACACCGCTACCACTCTCTGAGTAAAGAAGTTCCCCCTCATGTTACCCCTAAACCTCTGTCCCTTAATTCTGAAGTCATGTCCTCTTGTTTGAATCTTCCCTATAGGGTGATTTCACGAAAGGTCACTGGAGCGTAGATCCGCACCCACGTGACCGAAAATTTTTACTGGGGGACAAGCGTCACTTCCGGTACATGTTAGTGAATGGGAAAACACGCACTTTCACACCCGTTAAAAACATCGAAAACGGCCAGGTTTTGAGCTGCAATTTACTGAGCCAGTCGGGGTGACCGTGAGGCACAGCTACCTAAATTTACAGTTAAAAAAAAAGATAGAAACTAAGGTAAATACAAGAGGGAGCTGAAGGGGCAAAATAAGCGGAAGTTGATAGCGGACTTTTTTCGTGGAGATTAAAAGATCCAAAATATCGGGAATTATCGCGTTTGCTCGCTGCATTTCATCAAAAGTAAGGCATTATTGGCTTTGTTATCTTTATTCATTTGTTAGATGAAAAGTGTTAAAAGTTAGAAATCCTTCAGTAAAATTGCAAAATCGCCCATGGTCAGCTGTTCATTTGACAAAATCAGGACATTTTTTGGCTAATAATAAAATGTCCTGATTTTGTCAAATGAACAGCTGACAATTATTCCATTCCTTAGCTTGCATCTGAGTAAAATTTATTTCAAGACGCATTTATGATTCACGGATATTTAAATGGTGAATGTAGCTTCAGAAGCGTTTTCATTTTGCATGTTAAAACTCACCCGAGAACCATGGGCGATTTTGCAATTTTACTGAAGGATTTCTAACTTTTAATACTTTTCATCTACAAATGAATAAAGATAACAAAGTCAATAATGCCTTACTTTTGATGAAATGCAGCGAGCAAACGCGATAATTCCCGATATTTTGGATCTTTAAATCTCCACGGCAAATGTCCGCTATCAACTTCCGCTTATTTTGCCCCTTCAGCTCCCTCTTGTATTTACCTTAGTTTCTATCTTTATTTTTAACTGTAAATTTAGGTAGCTGTGCCTCACGGTCACCCCGACTGGCTCAGTAAATTGCAGCTCAAAAACGGGCCGTTTTCGATGTTTTTAACGGGTGTGAAAGTGCGTGTTTTCCCATTCACTAACATGTACCGGAAGTGACGCTTGTCCCCCAGTTAAAATTTTCGGTCACGTGGGTGCGGATCTACGCTCCAGTGACCTTTTGTGAAATCACCCTATTCTCAAAGGGAAAAGCTTGTATATATATGTAACCTGTAAATATGAATATTGGTATAATAATATATAGTTTAAATGGACTGCAACATGGAAACAGGCTGCCGATGATGTAATACGGACATTGGCCACTAGATGGCGCTTATTTTCCCGATCTCATTTTCTAATTAGTTTAATTAATTAATGTGCAACTTTCGGCAATGACGAGTTATGACGTCATTCTCAATTATATTTCATCCAAATCTGTGGAAAATTTCATGTAGTTTGGTGACTTGGGTCACGAAAACTGATTACTGGACACATTTTTGATGTTCGGTCCACAGCCTAAACCAGAGCAGTCCTGAACGTCTAACTACATCTGATGTCCCTCGGACTATCCTTGCTGGCTTTAGCTTGCATGAAACTTTATTCCATTCTCATGTATCTATATGCTGTAGATGGATTGATTGTAATCATGTATTGTCTTTCTGCTGACCGGTTAGCACGCAACAAAAAGTAAACTGAACTGAAGTGAACTGAGTGCAGACCAATTTTCTGTTCAGTGGCCTATTCGGAAGACTTCATGGCTACCCAGGATTTGTAGAACTTAGTACTGCACAGGGAAGTCAGTTTAGAGCCTCTCCTGTTTTAGTTTCGTTTAGAGATACAGCATGCTAACGTACCTGCCTCAACTACCTCCTCCTGGCACCTCATTCCACGTACCCGCCACCAATTGTGGACCTCAGATGAACCACAGTTTTGTTGAGTTCTGTTTAGTTTAGAGATACGGCATGGAAACAGGCCCTTCGGCCCACAGAGCCCAAACCAGCCATCCATCACCCGCTCGCACCAGTTCGACATTATTCCACTTTCCCATACGCACACCACGCACTGGGGACAATTTTACAGAGCCCAATTAACCCACAAACCCGCACGACTTTGGGATGTGGGAGGAAACCGGAGCACCCGGCAGGAAATCAACGCGGTCACCGGGAGAACATGCAAACAAGTCAACAAGACCAAGTCAATGGATATTTTCAAGGCAGGTAGATTAGATCTTGATAAGTACTGGAGTCAGGGGTTATGGGGAGAAGGCAGGAGAATGGGGTTAGGAGGGAGTGATAGATAAGCCATGATTGTGTGGCAGAGTAGACTTAATGGGCCGAATGGCCTAATTCTCATCCGATCACATGAACGTTTGAAACTCCGCACAGATAGCGCCCAAGGTCAGGATTGAAGCCGGGTCTCTGCCGCTGTGAGCCAACAGCTCTATTAGCTGCATCACTGTACCACTTCATGAGTTAATAACCTATTCTGATGACTTTGCAACATGCTAGAAGTGCAGCCTGTTGCATGATAGAAACATAGAAACATAGAAAATAGGTGCAGGAGTAGGCCATTCAGCCCTTCGAGCCTGCACCGCCATTCGATATGATCATGGCTGATCATCCAACTCAGTATCCCATCCCTGCCTTCTCTCCATACCCCCTAATCCCTTTAGCCACAAGGGCCACATCTAACTCCCTCTTAAATATAGCAAATGAACTGGCCTCAACTACCTTCTGTGGCAGAGAATTGAGGAATGATACATTCTGAGAAATGATACATTCATCTGAAATCCTGCCCCTCTCCTTAAGATGTAAAAGTTACCAAGCTGGGCGCGCTTGAGAGCATCAAAGTTCCCAGCAGGAACTCACTTTCACATGTACACACAAAATGCTGGAATTCAGCGGCACAAGCAGAATCTCTGGAGAGAAGGAATAGGCGACATTTGGGGGCGAGACCCTTCTTCAGTCTGAAGAAGGGTCTCGACCCGAAACATCGCTCATCCCTTTTCTCCAGAGATGCTGCCTGTCCCGTTGAGTTACTCCAGCATTTTGTGTCTACCTTCGATTTAAACCAGCATCTGCAGTTCTTTCCTACTCACTTCCATTGACCACCATTACTGTGTATCGTAGATTTCTGGTTAGCCCCCATCAGTCTGAAGAAGGGTTTCGGCCCGAAACGTTGCCTATTTCCTTCGCTCCATAGATGCTGCTGCACCCGCTGAGTTTCTCCAGCATTTTTGTGTACCTTACATTTAATTCATTTAATTACTACAGAATGTCAAAGGTTTTCATGCAATATCTTGAATATAAACAGAAGGTTGAAGATCATCAGGTGATAGGAGATAAATTACATTAGCGTCACGCAATGTGATAACATTAAAAGAAAAAAATAACATAAATGAATTATTTAATAACATGCTGCCAGGAGTTGTGCTGGAGGCAGATACAATAGTATGGTTTAGTTTATTGTCACATGTGCCGAGATACAGTTCAAGGAACAAACTTTCCAAGACTTTGGGGTGTCACAGTAGTCAAGGGGCGGCATGGTAGCTCAGCGGTAGAGTTGCTGCCTTACAGCGCCAGAGACCCGGGTTCGATCCTGACCACGGGCGCTTGTCTGTATGGAGTTTGTACGTTCTCCCCGTGATCAGCGTGTGTTTTCTTCGGGATCTCCAGTTTTCTCCCGCACTCCAACGGCGTACAGGTTTGTAGGTTAACTTTGGTAAAATTCTAAATAGTCTCCAGTGTGTGTAGGAGAGTCTTATGCCCCTGTCCCACTTAGGAAGCCTGAACGGAGACTTTGCGCCCCACCCAAGGTTTCCGTGCGGTTCCCGGAGGTTGCAGGTGGTTGCCGGAGGTTGCAGGTAGTGGAAGCAGGAAGGGAGACTGACAAAAATCTCCGGGAACAGCTCGGAAACCTTGGGTGAGTCTCCAGAGGTTTCCGTTAAGGTTTCCTAAGTGGGACAGGGGCATTAATGTGCGCAGAGCACTGGTCGGTGTGGACTCGGTGGGCCGAAGGGCCTGTTTCCCCACCCTGTCTCTGAACTAAACTAAGTCTTTTATTTGTCCACATTTGTACTGAAAATGAGATCTCCACACAGATACAAGCAGAGATTTCCACAACTGCTGGCATCCCATGTCTGCAGACACCAGCAGCCACAACATTATTAAAACAAACTCAAAGAACAGCAGGTTCAATAGCCCACGATCAAAATGCCAACCACAGGGTACAGCAAGTCTACCTTCATCACACATGCCGATGAGCCCACTGTGTATTCACAGCCGTTTCTTTTTGTTTCACACAACACATACCCTTGGCATTTAGTTCGAGAAGTAAGATTGCTTTCTTTTTCCCCCTCCTGCCTCATTAAAAAGCTGCTCAAATCAAATTGGTGTTGATACTATAGGGTCAAGACACGCATGTGATGTTGCTGAAACCTATTAAAATGTTAATTAAAAATTACGTTTTTTTATTAACTGATTACGAGCAGATGCAAATGAAAACTATTTCCGCAGTGCCTCTCCATTTATAAGGATTAAAGCTATGTTGGCATGTTAATACATCCGATTTAGAATGGCTATTCTCCACAGTTCAGTAATTAGTTTACATTTATGACTGTCTCGATCCAGTAATGAATACGGCTTTTTAATAGCCATAACTATAAAAGGAGAATATTAATGAGGAAAGGGAAGGGGACAAGAGTTTCTCGTTGTGAACTGCTGTTAACCCTAGCCCGGCGTTCCGATTGTCCTTCTGATCACAAGTGCTGAAATGAGAAGGCGGCAACTCCAGAACAAGGGGTCACAGTTCCAGAACAAGGGGTCACAGTTTAAGGATAAGGGGGAAATATTTTAGGACCGAGATGAGGAAAACATTTTTCACACAATCTCTGGAATTCTCTACCACAGATGGTAGTTGAGGCCAGTTCATTGGCTATATTTAAGAGGGAGTTAGATGTGGCCCTTGTGGCTAAAGGGTTCAGGGGGTATGGAGAGAAGGCAGGTACAGGATACTGAGTTGGATGATCAGCCATGATCATATTGAATGGCGGTGCAGGCTCGAAGGGCCGAATGGCCTACTCCTGCACCTATTTTCTATGTTTCTATGTAACTCCTCACTTTCGAGCTGGATTGTGGAGCTGAGCCGTGTGGGGCAGCAGTAGAATTGCTGCCTCACAGCGCCAGAGACCCCGGTTCGATTCTGACTACAGGTACTGTCTGTACAGAGTTTGTATGTTCACCTTGTGATCGCTTGGGTTTTCTCCGGGTGCTCCGCTATCCTCCTACATTCCAAAGACGTGCAGGTTTGTAAGTTAATTGGCTTCTGTAAATTGTCCCTGTTGTGTTGGATAGAATATGAATGAATGCTGATCAATGTGGACTCGGTGGCCCAATCAGTCTGAAAATGGGTCTCAGATAGATAGATAGATATAATTTAATTGCCACACAACCAAGGTCGGTGGTATTTGGGTTGCCAGCAGCGGTACAGTGATAAAGAACACAACCACAATAAAAGTTTTACACAAACATCCACCACAGCATTCATCACTGTGGTGGAAGGCACAGAGCTTGGCCAGTCCTCCTCCATTTTCCCCCGTGGTCGGGACCTCCACCCTCCACAGCCGTTGCTGCGGGCGTCCAGATGGTAAGGGACAAAGTCAAAGTCAAGGTGAGTCCAGGATCGGCTCTTCCCAACCAGAGACCGCGGCTTCAGGCTGGTGTAGGCCGCAGGCCGGCGGTCAAAGTTTTAAAGTACCTGCCGTGCCGCAGACGGAAGCACCGCAGTCTGCAGGGCCGGCGGTCGAAGCTCCCCTCCAGGGAAGATGGTAAGTCCATGCCGCACCCGCGGTAGAAGACGGCCGCGGGCCGGCGGTGGAAGCTTCTTCTTCCCCCGGGTCCTCCACGAGGGATCCCGGGCTGTAGACGCCGCACCAGCTGGAGTTCTGCAGACTGCGGCTTCAGGCTGCCGGCTGCCGGCTGCCGCGGGCCAGCGAAACGGAGCGCTCCCCTCCAGCGAGGTCTCACCCGCTCCGCGCCGAGAGTCCACGCTGAAGCTCCGGGCGCGTCTCCGGGAAAGTCCGCGCCGATCCTTGCTGTTAGGCCACGGGGGAGGCGACCTGAAAATATCGCCTCTCCAGCACGAAACATCGTCCATCCCTTCTCTCCAGAGATGCTGCCTCACCCACTGAGTTACACCAGTATTTCGATTTATACCAGCATCTGCAGTTCTTACTTGCACACAGGGCCTGTTTCCATGCTGTATCTCTCAACTAAACTAAATTAAACTAAATGAGAGGCAACAAGTACTGGAGTAACTTAGTGGGTGGGGCAGCATCTCTGGAGAACAAGGATGGGTGATGCTTCAGGTCAAGATCCCTCTCTAGACTGAAGAAGAAGTCTAAAGAAAGGTCCCAACTCAAAATAGCATAGATCCTTTTTCTCCAGGGATGCTGCCTGACCCGCTGAGTTACTCCAGCACTTTGTGTCTATCTTTGGTATAAACCAGCATCAGCAGTTCTTTGTTTCTATTTTTAAACTAAATGATTCCAGACTCACAATTGGAGGTGGGTGTGTGGAACAAGCTGCCAGGGGAAGGTACAGTAGTTGAAAGAGCATTTAAAATACACTTTGATAGCTACATGGATAGGAACCGTTTAGATGAATATGGGCCAAACGTTGGCAGATGGGACTAGCCCAGATGGGGCATAATGGTTGGCATGTGTAGGAAGAAACTGCGGATGCTGGTTTAAACTGAAGATAGACACAAAAAGCTGGAGAAACTCAGCGGGACAGGCAGCATCTCTGGGGAGAAGGGGTGGGTGACGTTTCGGGTCTGAAGAATGGTCTCGACCCGAAACGTCACCCATTCCTTCTCTCCAGAGATGCTGCCTGTCCCACTGAGTTACTCCAGGTTTTTTGAGTCTATAATGGTTAGCATGGATAAGTTGGGCCGAAGGGACCGTTTCTATATGTATGACTCAATGGCTCAAGAATAATAAACTCCGCTGCTTCAGAAACGTGTATGAATGTTTCTCAGTTATAAATCAATACAAAGCGCGCTTGATCAAATGTTGCACATAAAGTTCAATCAAAATGTTATTTGCTATTCTTGGACTGTCATTGCCAATCCTGGCTGTGATTTAATCAAATTTAAATGAAATTGATAACTTATTATTTTGATCTTGCTGTGATTATTTATGTCTTCAGATTGCATTTTGAATCCCAAAACCATTAATCATTTAACTGTGATGTTTTGACTTTTACCAAAGGTCTTTTATTTGTCTGGTCAGTTGCTTTACATATGTACATACATATATATATATATATATATATATATGTGTGTGTACATAGGACATAGACATATAGAACATAGGACAGGCCCTTCTGCCCACATTTTTTTTAGTTTAGTTTAGCGATACAGAGTGGAAGCTGGCCCTGTGGCCCACCGAGTCCGCGCCGACCAGCGATCCCTGTGCCTACACACACCAGGGACACTTTACAAATATACCAAGCCAATTTACCAACAAACCTGTATGTCTTTGGAGCGTGGGAGGAAACCAGAGATACCAGAGAAAACCCACGCAATGTCACGGGGAGAACGTGCAAACTCCGTGCAAACAAGCAGCCGTAGTCAGGATCAAAACCGGGACTCTGGCGCTGTAAGGCAGCATCTCTACCGCCGCGCCACCGTGCCACCCCTGCGCTAAACATGATGGTAAGATGAGCTAATCTCATTGACCTACATAAGATCCATATCCTTAATTCTCTGCATATGCATATGCCCATCCATGAAGGGCATATGAAGAATAGTTTCAGCCCGAAACATTGCCTATTTCCCTCGCTCCATAGATGCTGCTGCACCCGCTGAGTTTCTCCAGCATTTTTATCTGCCCATCCATAAGCCTCTTCAACACTACTATTGTACCTGCCTCTACCTTTAAAAAGGGAGGGAGAGAGAAAACGGGGAATTACAGATCAGTTAGTCTAACGTCGGTAGTGGGGAAGCTGTTAGAATCAGTTATTAAAGATGGGATAGCAGCACATTTGGAAAGTGGTGAAATCATTGGACAAAGTCAGAATGGATTTATGAAAGGTAAATCATGTCTGACGAATCTTATAGAATTTTTTGAGGATGTAACTAGTAGAGTGGATAAGGGAGAACCAGTGGATGTGTTATATCTGGACTTTCAGAAGGCTTTCGACAAGGTCCCACATAAGAGATTAGTATACAAACTTAAAGCATACGGTATTGGGGGTTCAGTATTGATGTGTATAAAGAACTGGCTGGCAGACAGGAAGCAAAGAGTAGGAGTAAACGGGTCCTTTTCACAATGGCAGGCAGTGACTAGTGGGGTACCACAAGGCTCAGTTCTGGGACCCCAGCTATTTACGATATATATTAATGATTTGGACGAGGGAATTGAATGCAACATCTCCAAGTTTGCGGATGACACGAAGCTGGGGGGCAGTGTTAGCTGTGAGGAGGATGCTAGGAGGCTGCAAGGTGACTTGGATAGGCTGGGTGAGTGGGCAAATGCATGGCAGATGCAGTATAATGTGGATAAATGTGAGGTTATCCACTTTGGTGGCAAAAACAGGAAAGTTGATTATTATCTGAATGGTGGCCGATTAGGAAAGGGGGAGATGCAACGCGACCTGGGTGTCATGGTACACCAGTCATTAAAAGTAGGCATGCAGGTGCAGCAGGCAGTGAAGAAGGCAAATGGTATGTTAGCATTCATAGCAAAAGGATTTGAGTATAGGAGCAGGGAGGTTCTACTGCAGTTGTACAGGGTCTTGGTGAGACCACACCTGGAGTATTGTGTACAGTTTTGGTCTCCTAATCTGAGGAAAGACATTCTTGCCATAGAGGGAGTACAGAGAAGGTTCACCAGACTGATTCCTGGGATGTCAGGACTTTCATATGAAGAAAGACTGGATAGACTCGGTTTGTACTCGCTAGAATTTAGAAGATTGAGAGGGGATCTTATAGAAACGTTCAAAATTCTTAAGGGGTTGGACAGGCTGGATGCAGGAAGATTGTTCCCGATGTTGGGGAAGTCCAGAACAAGGGGTCACAGTTTAAGGATAAAGGGGAAATCTTTTAGGACCGAGATGAGGAAAACTTTTTTCACACAGAGAGTGGTGAATCTGTGGAATTCTCTCCCGCAGAAGGTAGTTGAGGCCAGTTCATTGGCTATATTTAAGAGGGAGTTAGATGTGGCCCTTGTGGCTAAAGGGATCAGGTGGTATGGAGAGAAGGCAGGTACAGGATACTGAGTTGGATGATCAGCCATGATCATATTGAATGGCGGTGCAGGCTCGAAGGGCCGAATGGCCTTCTCCTGCACCTATTTTCTATGTTTCTATGTTTCAACCCTTCATTGTGCATTCCAGACACCCATCCTTTCTGTGTAAGAAACCTTGAATTGATAACTTTATTGTCACATGTGACAAGTCACAGTGAAATTCTTTGCTTGCATTAGGTATGTTACAAAACTTACCTTCAGCGGCGCTGCAGTTCTGTCACTGGCCGTGTGCGCGACTTTGGCGCCTTTGAGGAGGGGGGGCGGGATTAAAATGACGTTTTCTCCTGCCAGTACGAGATATATTTTCTCAGGCTGCTACCTAATGCTGAAAATTCGTTCCGACTGCCGTTCTTTGAATTTTTTTTTTAAACCGCGGGACAATTTCAGCGCTGGAGTAAAATAAAAATCGACTTCTAACGCAGTCAACGCCGATAACGGGACGGATCTCACGTACGGGACAAAGCAAGGTAAGTCGTTTATTTTGCATATAAACCTGCTTCTTTGGATGCCTTTAATCAAAATTTCACGTTGCAAAAATGTGATTGGGGCCCCATACGAACCGGCAGTGTTTTTCCTGCTGATATGGGGTTCAAATTCACCGCAAATGCAACGTTCCAATCGATCGCGTTCCACAAAAACCCACTCGCAAGGTGATTAAAATGGCCATTAATTTACGGGAATTAAACACTAAATTCCTTCCATTTGGCCTATAAATTCATGACAATGAGATTTAAAAATCATGTTATATTGTGAATTCTTGTGTGAATGTTATTTGGACACTTAGGCTATTTAAAAATGTTAACCTTTTCTTAAAAAATGGATAGATGTTTAGATCTAGTAATAGAATGTTGTAATTAGCTACAATTAGGTAACTAACTAATTATATGTTTTAATTTCATGTCATCCAAGTAAGATTGTTACATATTTGTTTCAGAATGCTTCAATCTATAATAACTGAAAATTTCTTTCAGTTCTTTTAATTTTTAAGAAAGTTATGGGCTTTTGACTGTCCTCGATTATAGATATTGAGTTAAGTCAATGGAAAAGCAATAGGGAACAAGATGCTAATTTCAGTATGAAAATGGCCATACTGAAAAATTAATACTGAAGATATGAAAGTGAATTAGGTGTCAAATTAAACTGCATTTTATGCTTTATCTGAGGGGATAAATTGCAGACTTGATTTTTAAAATCTCAAAATGTTGTAACATTGCTACTTGCATGCCCAAGGTATGCAAATAGTCGCCCATAAAGGGCATTTAGAACGATACAAATTCCCCCTGTGCCGTTTTCCTCTTTGTTCTCTCCCCTCTTCCCCCGCCCTTATAGCGATCCCCCTACACCGTCCATTATTCTTCCCTCCCCCTCATGGTGGTCCCCTCACGCCGGGTCCTCTTTTGTTCCTTATCCCGGCAGCGGCGTCCTCACTTCCATCGATCGGAGCCATCCTTGACGCCGCACTGACGTCTCCACTACCGCTGCCGTGTTCTCTCCGGATGCCTGCATGTTGCCGACCCAGGCCCCAACCTACCCCAGGCCCCAACCTACCCCAGGGCGTCTCCTTTCAACTTTGCCTCTCTCACATTAAAGCCATACCCTCTCTAGCCTTTGATATTTCCACCCTGTGGGAAAAAAAGATGGAAGATAGCCACTAGGTAAACATAATTTGTTACTGAAAACGGCATCTCTGAACTGGAAGGAGCTGATCAATTTTACACACAGCGGGTGCATTTTGCTCACAGTTATACATAGCAGTGAGGAGCTTCAGGGAATACAAGACAAGAACAAATAACAGCAAGACATTTTGGCTGCTTGGCACCGATTCCTGCACATCCAGAATCTCGAATAGTTGCAACAGTGGACATGAATCAGTCTGATTAAAATGCATTCAAGGGCCATAGAGTTATAGAGCTACAGGGCCATTCAGCATGGAAACAAACCCTTTGGCCCAACTAGTCCACGGAAAACAAAATGCCCCATCTAAGCCAGTCCCATTTGGCCGATATCCCTCTCAACCTTTCTTGTTGATGTACCTGTCCAAATATCTCTTAAATGCTGTTAAAGTAGTGCCTTAACTTCCTCTGGCAGCTCGTTCAATATTCCCGCAACCTACTGACAGCAAAAGTTTCCCCTCAGGATCTTATTAAAACTTTTCCCTCACATCTTAAACCTATCTATCCTCTTGTTTTCAAGTCCCCGACCTTGGTTAAAAGATGCATTCACCCTATCAATTCCACTCATGATTTTATGCACTTCTTCGAGACCACTCTTTAGCCTCTCTTAGCTCCAAGGAATGCAATCCGAACTTGCCCACCCTCTCCCTGTACCTCAGGCCCTCGAGTCCTGGCAACATGCTTGTAAATCTTCTCTGCACTCTCTCCAGCTGAATGACAAATTCCCCAACTATAAAAAAAATAATGACAGCATGTACAACAAACACCAGATTATCTAAGTATTGGACAGACTGCAGATGCTGGAATCTTGACCAAAAAAACAGACTGCTGGAGAAAGTCAATAGCACAGGCAGCATCTGTAAATGACATAGAAACATCCTGGCACCAGGAAGGCAGCACACCATCCTCGAATCTCGTCTGTTCCTGCAGAAACCACTGTCCATACCTCTCACAATGGAGTCTCCAACTGCAATGGCGTTGCCTGACGTTGGCCTCGTTGGTTTTGGCTCAACAGCCCTTTTTGCTTCGCAAGCCAGTCCGCCGCTCAGTGTGATAACGACTAGATTACATTTTCGGGGAGTTATGCCTGATTGCATCCTTGTAGAATCGTCACCTATCCATGTTCTCCAGAGGTGCTGCTCGACCTACTGAGTTACTCCAGCACTTTGTTTCTTTTTTTGTAAACCAGCATCTGCGGTTCCTTGTTTCTATTATTGTTCTATGTTATCCCACTTTCTCATCCACTCCTCACACACTGGGGGCAATTTACAGAGGCCACTTAACCTACAAATCAGCATGCCTTTGGGATGTGGGAGGAAAGTGAGGCACCTGGAGGAAACCCACGACGTCACTGGGAAAACGTGCAGACTCCGCACAGACAGCATCCAAGGTCAGGATCGAACTTGGGTCAATAGCTCTGTGAGGTAGCTGCTCTACCATCTCCACCACTCTGCCACTCACTGGAAGAACTCAGCAGGTTGAGCAGCATCTGTGGGGGTAGGGGATCATCACCATTTTGGGTTCAAACCCTTCATCAAGATATGTCCTTCAAATAAGTCCATTCTTAAGTTAATAAGTGATAGGAGCAGAATTAAGCCACTCAACACATCAAGTCTACTTCGCCATTCAATAATGGCTGATCTAACTCCCCCTCAACTCCCCCTCATTGGGGACATCTATTTGTTGTTGGAGTGTGGGAAGGCAGTGGAGGCCAAATCACTGGATGGATTTAACAGAGAGTTAGATAGAGCTCTAGGGTCTAGTGGAATCAAGGGATATGGGGCGAAGGCAGGCACGGGTTATTGATTGGGGACGATCAGCCATGATCACAATGAATGGTGGTGCTGGCTCGAAGGGCCAAATGGCCTCCACCTGCACCTATTTTCTATGTTTCTATGTTTCTATGTTTCAACCCCATTCTCCTGCCTTCTCCCCATAACCCCTGTCACCTGTACTAATCAAGTATCTAACTATCTCTACCTTAAAAATATTGATGGACTTGGCCTCCACCGCCTTCTGGCAAAGAAATGATGGACTGACTATCGAAAGAACAATTGCTGAAACATCACTGTTAAGCAACTAATTAGGGATATGTAAAGTGGCACTGAATTTTATATGTAAAGATAATGATTATTCTCTTTTGCTCTCACACTGGGACACACTGAGTTTAGTTATCCACTCCTAAATCATACCATTTGGACTTGAGTGCATTAACAAATTTGAAAGTGTAATTAGCTTTCTATTCAAAGAGCAAAATGCACCCTAAAGGCACTAATGTACTGTACGGCTCTTGTTTATTGCTGGTGACTATTAAGAACAATGGCAGGTAGACACCAGTTACTCAGCTAAAATATTGTCCCTTGGTGGGCTGTGGGCATAACTGGAAACAAGCAAGATCACTATCTATTCTTAGGTGCCCTTTGCAAAGACGTTAGTAAACTGCCTTCTTGAGGCATCGAAGTCGACGGCAGGTTATGCCGTGCAATGGTGTGCAGGAGAGCCAGAATGTTGATCCAACAATGAGATAAGCGAGCATGCATATTTTTTCATGTACCAATGTTGTGTGATTTGGATAGGAATTAGCAGATGGCCTAAAGCCCACACTTCCAGAAAGGAGAGAGGTTATGTGTTTTGAGAGTGTCGTTTGAAAAATCATTAGTGAGTCGCTAAAATGTATTTTGCAGATAGTGTGCACTGCAACTGGTGCTCCAACAGTTGAAGAAGTGAATGCTATAGTTGATGAATGAATCAGATTATTTTTTTGTGTCATATACACCAGGGTGCAATGAAACTCCTTGTTTGCTTGAAGCTCAAGGAGTAAACATGATAACGAAAGAAGCAACAATAAGTACTTCAAGTGCTAAACATTACAGAATGGCAGAGAAACTAATCAAGTGGATGACTTTGTCCTTGAATGCTGCACAATATCTTCTTTAGTTTTTTAGTTTAGAAATACAGCGTGGAACCGGCCCTACGGCCCACTGGGTCCGCGCCAACCAGCGATCCCCCAAACAACACGCACGAGGGACAATTTGCACTTATACCAAGCCAATTAACTGACATTCCTGTACGTCTTTGGAGTGTGGGAGGAAACCGAAAATCTCAGAGAAAACCCACGCAGGTCACGAGGAGAACGTGAAAACTCTGTACAGATGGCACCTGTAGACAGGATCGAACCTGGTTCCCTGGTGCTGCAAGCACTATAAGCAGCAATGCTATCGCCATGCCATAGTGCCTACTCCGTTGATGGAGTGGGCTGTTGGTGCAGTAATTAACAGGATTGGATATATCTAGTTTTTTGTGTACAATCATGAGTGGAATACCGTAGATCGGGTAGATGCACAGTCTGGGAATTGAGGACCAGAGGACTATAAGTTTAAGGTGAAGGGGAAAAGATTTAATAGGAATACGAGGGGTTACTTTTTCCACACGAAGGGTGGTGAGGTTATGGGACGAGCTGCCGGTGGAGATAGGCATGGACTATCACAACTTTTAAGAAACAGTTAGAAAGGTACATGGACAGGAAAGGTTTGGAGGGATAGGGCTAAATGCGGGCAGGTGGGACCAGTGTAGCTGGGACATGTTGGCCGGTGTAGGCAAGTTGGGCCAAAGGGCACCTTATCACTCTATGACTAATATACAGCTGAGCAATTCTCTGGTTGGTTGACTGAATGTTACTAATTGAGTTAGTAATCCAACACGAATCTTCAGCAGCAGAAATTATCGCCTTTAATCTACACAGACCAAACAACCACAGCCAACAATGGGCCTATAGTGTGTCCCACATCATCTTGACTATCTTTGCATTTTGCATAACTGCCTTTTAGTTTAGAGATACAGCGCGGAAACAGGCCCTTCGGCCCACCGGGTCCGTGCCGAACAGCAATCCCGCACATTAACACTACCCTACACGCACTAGGGAATTTTTTATTACATTTACCAAGCCAATTAACCTACAAACCGGTATGTCTTTGGAGTGTGGGAGGAAACCGAAGATCTTGGAGAAAACCCACGCAGGTCACGGGGAGAACATACAAACTCTGTACAGACAGCACCCGTAGTCAGGATCATACCCGGGTCTCCGGCGCTGCATTCGCTGTAAGATGGCAACTCTACCGCTGCGCCACCATGCCGCTTTAGTACCGCCTGTATCTCCCATTCCACTTTCGCCTGACTCTCAGTCTGAAGAAGGGTCGCTAGCCGAAACGTCACCTATTCCTTTACGCTGAGCTTCAGCCTGACCGCTGAGTGACTCCAGCATTTTGTATCCATCAAAGGTGGATATCAATCTGACATGTGTTGATCAAGATGATTGTTTATGCTTGTCTTTGAAACTCACATGCTGGGCTTCACCCTCATTAAGAATGAGAATGCTCTTGGAGTTTCCTCTTCCAATTGCTTGTTTTATCGTTACCCAGCATTGAAGACTGGATTTGGAAAGACTGCAAAGTTTTCATCTGATTGATTTGGTTATTGAGTTATTTAGTTGTGTCCATGCAACATTTTCTTCAGCTTATAGAGTCGTAGAGTCATAGAGTGACACAGTGTTGAAGCAGGCCCTTTGGCCCACCTGCCCACACCGGCCAACGTGTCCCAGCTACACTAGTCCCACCTGCCTGCTTCTGGTCCATATCCCTCCAAACTTGTCCTATCCATGTACCTGTCTAACTGTTTCTTAAACGTTGGGATAGTCCCTGCCTCAACTACTTCTTCTGGCAACTTGTTCCATGCACCCACCACCCATCGTGTGAAAACATTACCCCTCAGATTCCTATTAAAGTATATCAGCTTATATACATTTTACACCAATCCCTCTCACCTCTCTATACTAGCTGTCTTCCTTCTCCACTCTCCGTCCTGATGTTAGTTCTCAGCCCAAAACTTTGACCATCCCTTTCTTCCTACAAATGCTGCTGTTCCTCCAGAACTAGTTTATTTTTCCAGATTCCAGATTCCAGAATCCAGATTCCAGAATCTAGATTCCTGATTCCTGATTCCTGATTCCTGATTCCAGAATCCAGAATCCAGATTTCAGAATCCAAATTCCAGATTCCAGATTCCAGGTTCCAGATTCCAGATTCCAGATTCCAGATTCCAGCAGCTGCAGTCTCTTACGTTTCCACAATGTTTTTTTTGTATGGTGCTGCACCTATCAATGGTTACTCAATGACCTCATGGATAACTACCCATGTGGCAGCTGTGCAGGTTTGTAGGTTAATTGGCTTCAGTAAATTTGTTAATCAGTGTGTTGGATAGCGTTAGCGTACGGGGTGATTGTTGGTCGGCACAGACCCAATGTCTCAAAGTTCCTGTTTCCACCCTGTATCTATCAAGTCTGAAGATGGTAGCATAGAGAGTATTTGTATCCCAGTTTAACTCATTGACATGAGTCTACATAGAATCCCGAGTTAGCTGAACACCGCTGATTGCTACTGCTATGTTTATTCTGCTGTACTACCACTGCCTGTAGCTCTCTCTGGGAAGTGAGATAACAAAATCGCACTAAGAAATGATGCTCATTTGTCTAGGTTTCAGTCTGTGAAGATACAATTCCACAGGATCCGTGTGCCTGGTGTTCAACTACTCTGCAAGTCAGCTCTCCAAAAATTGGCACATCTCCAGACATTAGTGTGGAGGACTTCAAAGTTGTTAATTGGGTTGAGTTGGCTGCATTCCTAGTGTTCGAGTTTAATTTTTATTTCTGGTAGTGCACAGTTAACCATTCAACCGAAGGTCTGTAGTTACATAAAGGTTTAAAGTCTTATAGCCATACAGCATCAAAACAGGCCCTTCAGTCCAACTCGTCCATGTTGATCAAGATGCCCCATCCAAACTAGTCCCGTTTGCCTGCGATTGGCCCATATCCCTCTAAACATTTACTCTCCATGTACCAATCCTAGTATCTTATAAAGGCTGTTAAAGTACCTGCCTCAACTACTTACTCTGGCAGCTCATTCTATATACCCACCACCCTCTGAGTGTAAAGGTTTCCCCATGGGTTTTTTATTAAATCTTTCCCCTCCCAACTTATACCTATGTCCCCTGCTTCTTGATTAGAATAGAATGCAATTTATTGTCATTCAAACCTAGGTTTGAACGAAATATCATTTCTTGGAGTTTATCCAGGGATTATCCTCCCTGGGTCAAAGATTCTGCGTGTTTACCCTCTTTTCACCTTATGATATTTTACGCCTCTATTAGATCATCCTTCAGCATCATGAAATAGAGTCCTAGCCTGCCAATCTCTCCCTACAGCTCACCCCCCAGGTCCTGGCAACATCCTTATGAAGTAAAATTAGTTTTTCTTTCGTCAGAGTTTAATTTAGTTTTGAGTTACAGATACAGCGTGGAAACAGGCTCTTCGACCCACTGAGTCGGCACCGACCAGCGATCTCCACACACTAACACTATCCTACACACACTAGGGACAATTTACATTTATACCAAGCCAATTAACCTACAAACCTGTACATCTATGGAGTGTGGGAGGAAACCGAAGATCTCAGAGGAAATCCATGCGGTCACGGGGAGATCGTACAAACTCCGTACAGACAGCACCCGTAGTCAGGATCGAATCCGGGTCCCTGGCGCTGTAAACGCAGAAATGCAGCAACTCTACCGCTACGCCAGCGTGCCGCCAGAGGGTGGTGAATCTGTGGAATTCTTTGCCACAAACGACTATGGAGCCAAAATCAGTGCGTATTTTTAAGGTGGAGATTGACAGATTGGGTGTCAAAGGTTATGGAGAGAAGGCAGAAGAATGGGGTTGAGAGGAAAAGAAAGATCAGGCATGATTGAATGGCGGTTTAGACTCGAAGGGCCAAATGGTCCAATTCTGCTCCGAGACCTATGAACTTATGGACTTGACTTTTTAATTAGCCAAGTTCCCCAATTGCCACAGAATTCTTTAGACCATAGGTCTAGTCCCTGCATAACTGACCCAGAAACTCGAAGCTAATGAAACCGCTTTGTAATTTATTGGTCAAGGGCAATATTTCTTTGTTAGTGGACGTAAATCTTGGTAAAGCATATTTCTGAACCAACAGTTGGCATACGGTGCTAACAATATTAACCTTGCACAACAGCCATTAGTTGTAAGCAACGGACAAGTTCCTAAGTCCCCCAAGTTATTACCAGTTCAAAATTAATTATATGGAAACATTTCCAGAGAAATTCTAAACCAGTTGCACTGCAAATTAGTTTAATGTTAATTTGTTTACAGAAATAATGTCACTTTAATTAGTGCTCCAGGAATTTCAGTGAAAGAAATTGTAAATTAATTGCTTGCTAGATACAAGCACAAATCCTGAATACACTCAAGAAATGCATACATAATGAAGCTTGGCTATAAAGCACTTCATCAAGTTTTACCTGTACGTACAAGGGCGATAACGTTTCCTATTAATTGAGGTTATTGACTGTAAAATTGAGGCTGCAACTTTAAAAAAAAATTAAATGTCATTTCTAATCTATGCACCTCAGGAACCTTCTTGGCCATCAATATTTATTAAAAATCAATAAAACCCACAAGACGACCTCATTTAATTTAGTGGCTTTAATTACTGGAACTAAAGCACCATACAAAGAAGAAAGAGAAATAATTTCACTATTCTCTAACAAATGGCAAGAGAAAATTGCCATCTCAATGCTTTGAAAAACTTCTGTGCATATCATTTGTTTATTTCAAGCCTTGATAGCAGATTAATCGTGCCCGGTTGCTGAGCTCAGAGACAATTAACGTTTGAAAGAGGAGATACATTAGCAACATTGCTGAAGAGGTTTACAGTTCATTTTATATTAACTCAGTCAATGGAATTAATACAGTGCATTTAGAAAGTATTCAGACCCCTTCGCTTTTTCCACATTTTGTTACGTTACAGCCTTATTCTAAAATTGATGACATTTTTTGTTATCATCAATCTACACACAATACCCCATAAGAAAAAAGCAAAAACAGGTGTTTAGAATTTTTTGGAAAGTTATTAAAAATACACCGAAGATAGACACAAAATGCTCGTGTGACTCAGCGGGTCAGGCACCATCTCTGGAGAAAAGGACTAGGTGACGTTTCAGGTCGAGACCCTTCTTCAGATTGAAGACGTTTCGAGTCGAGTGCCTTCTTCAGACTGCAGAAGTCTGAAGAAGGCTCTCGACCCGAAATGTCACCGATTCCTTTTCCCCAGAGATGCTGCCTGCTCCGCTGATCTACTATAGCATTTTGTGTCTATCATTGCAATTAATACTTGTTTACCAAAAGGTGTAATATGCGTTATGTTAACACTTTAGCTGAAATAACAATTGCTGTCTTTTATTCTGTCATATCATAAAAAAAAACAGAATTTCAGAATTATTTTTTAGCAATTGTTTTTTTTCCTTTGCAACATAGAAACATAGAAAATAGGTGCAGGAGTAGGCCATTCGGCCCTTCGAGCCTGCACCGCCATTCAATATGATCATGGCTGATCATCCAACTTAGTATCCCGTACCTGCCTTCTCTCCATACCCCCTGATCCCTTTAGCCACAAGGGCCACATCTAACTCCCTCTTAAATATAGCCAATGAACTGGCCTCAACTATCTTTTGTGGCAGTCATTGGAATTAATGCAATGCATTTAGAAAGTATTCAGACCCCTTCACCCCTTCATCATGTAGATGTTGCTGGCAATGCCACCATTCATTGTCCCTGAATTGTGGAGCCAGGAAAGAGTTCATCTCACTGGTGGATGTAAGTGAGACCAGATAGGAGTACCACAGTGCCACCTCTTAGAGTCATCGAGTCATAGGGTGATACAGTGTGGAAACATGCCCTTCAGCCCAACATTGCCCACACCGGCCTACAATGTCAATAGACAATAGGTGCTGGAGTAGGCCATTCGGCCCTTCGAGCCAGCACCGCCATTCAATGTGATCATGGCTGATCATCCCCAATGTCCCAGCTACACTAGTCACACTTGCCTGTGCTTGGTCCATATCCCTCCAAACCTGTCCTATCCATGTACCTGGATAGGATAACCCCAGCCACAACTGGCAGCTTGTTCCATAACCCCAGCCACAACTGGCAGCTTGTTCCATATACCCACCACTTCTGGCAGCTTGTTCCATATACCCACCACCCTTTGTGTGAAAACATTACCCCTCAGATTCCTATTCAATCTTTTCCCCTTCACCTTAAACCCAAGTCCTCTTGTCCTCAATTCAACTACTCTGGGCAAGAGACTCTGTGCATGTACCCGATCTATTCCTCTCATGATTGTATACACCTCTATAAGATCCCCCTCATTCTCCTACTCAACCTCTCCCTATAGCTCAGACCCTTGAGTTCTGGCAACATCCTCATAAATCATCTTTGTACTCTTTCCAGCTTGAAGGCTTAAATGAGTTTAAAACAAAACAAAAAACATAATGACTTCATGATCACCAATACTGATATTAATACTCAATTCCAGAATTATTTACTTGCTTTTAAGTTCTTTTACTGCCAGGGTGATATTCAAATTTATGCCTCTCATGGTTTCACTCAAAAAACTACAGCAGTATTGTGTGGGCTCATATCCTCCTTCTCAAAAACAGTAAAGGCCCTGCCCCACTGTACGAGTTCATTCAAGAGCTCTCCCGTGTTTAAAAAAAAATCAAACTCGTGATAAGCACGGAGAATGAACGTAGCAGGTGCGTCGGAGCTCGGGGACATCTCTTAGCGGCTCGTAACGCTAACGGCAGGTACTCGGGAAGACTCGCTAACAGCAGGTAAGCTCGGGAAGACTCGTGAAGATTTTTCAACATGTCCACGAGAGCCCCGAGTACTTACGAGCGGCCATTACCGTAAATCTCGGAGGCAAATCAGGGCAAACTCGGGGAGAACTCTTTGAATGAACTCGTACCGTGGGACGGGGCTTTGAGGGATGGACAATAAACAATCAACTGCAGGCCATAAAGTGCTGCAGTAACTCAGCGTGTCAGACAGCATCTCTGGAGAACATGAATAGGTGATGTTTTGGGTTAGGACTCTTCTGCCGGTCCAGACCCAAAACGTCATCTATCCATGTTCTCCGGAGATGCTGCCCGATCCGCAGAGTTACTCCAGCACTTTGTGCACTTTTGTGTAATCCAGCATCACTGTCTATTGTTTGAATGTACGAATAATACTTTATCATTACATGAGATTAACTATAAATCATAAGAGGAATAAATCAGGTAAAAACACAGAGTTTCTTGCCCAGAGTAGGGGAATCGAGTACCAGAGGACATAGGTTTATGGTGAAGGGGAAAAGATTTAATAGGAAACTGAGGGGTCACTTTTTCACACACAGGGTGGTGGGTGTATGGAACAAGCTGTCAGAGGAGGCAGTTGAGGCTGGGACTATTGCAATGTTTAAGAAACAATTAGGATAGCACTGGACAGGACATGGATAGGACATGTTTGGAGGGATATGGCTGAAGCGCTAGTACAGATGGGACACGTTGGCCGGTGTGGGCAAGTTGGCGGAAGGGCCTGTTTCCACGCTGTATCACTCTGTGACTCAATGTGACGTGTCACAGTGAGATTCTTTGTTTTTCATACACAGGTATGCAAACAGTCACCACATAAAGGGTGCTGACAAAGCTACAAAGTATCAATATAGTCCCAAAGTTTCTACATCTACTGGAGTAAATCAGCTGGTCGAGTAACATCTGAGAGTTGAAAGGAATGGCTGACATTTTGAGTTGCAATCCTGCATTACGACAAAAATCTATAACCACAATTTATGACTGAAAATTATGATTTAAAAATTCCACTAACATTAGCAAGCAAGTTAAATTGACCCTTCAGAGTTGGTAACCCTTGTATAAGTCTCAGTTAAGTAATCCGATTTCCCTCTTCAGTAAGGATTACAAAATAAAACAATTCTCCCCAATGGGTTATCCTTCAACCAAAATCACAAAAACATTTTGTACAGTTTTGTCCATGACATCATGCTGTGTAAAAATCAGACCAAGAATATTTCATTGGCTCTACAATGGTTTAGAATGTCACGAGTCCAAGCAAAGGTTCTATATAAATATTGCTTCCACATACATGTACTTCAGAGAAGAGAACATGCCATCCTTGGTTGGTCCTTCAAGGGCCTGTCCCACTTGCATGCGATTGCGTGCGTTTGGCGTGACCAACACGCTAAATTTACGCTAAGTTCGCGCTACGTTCGTGCTAAGTTCGCACGTGATTACATCATGCTTACAAATCAGCTGGGCAGGAGGCAGGCCGACTGAATTTGGGCGTCGCACGGCGTTGGGCGGTGACGTCATGACGCAACGACACGCGCTAGGCATACGCCGTCAAGATGTTACGTATGCCGTCAAGATGCTGTGTACGACCGCAATGCACCTGCGTGTGTACGTGGGCCGACAGGCCATTGGCGCGCAAAGATTTCGGTCACTGTGAGAATTTCGGAGCCCCGCGCGATGTCGGGACCAGCCCCGGACAACTCCATACCCCTCCGCGTTTCTAAGTGGGACCGGCTCCGCACGGCCATACGGTGCACGTATGCCTTAAGCGACCACGAGGTCGCTTAATTTGCGAGCCAAGGTCGCGTAAGTGGGACAGGCCCTTAACTGTGCTTTACATGGGTGAGCAAACATTCAATTTAGGGACAATTCAATCTATACTTCATGCTGCCTCAGCAAGGCCATCAGCATTATCGAGGGCCAGTCTCACCCCAGTCACTCTCTTCTCCCCTTTCCCATTCAGGCAAGAGGAACAGAAGTTTGAAAACGCACATCTCTAGATTCAGGGACAGTTTCTTCCCAGCTGAATGGGGTGGGAGACTGCAATCTTCACGTGGTCCACCCTGTTTTGGTGAATGCAATCAACCTTGCATGCACAAACAGAAGATCAAATAGATCAAGTTATCTTACAACTTTAGGCTGTGCACGTCTCACCCAAGAAGAAGAAGGCAACTGAGCCATCCTCCCAGCAACGGTCCTGACCTCCCATCTACCCCATTGGAGACCTTCGAATGATCTTGAATCAATCTTTACTGGATTCTATCCTGCATTAAACGTTATTCTCTTTATATTATACACTGTGGACGGCTTGATTGTAATCATGTATATTCTTTTCGCTGACTGGGTAGCATGCAACAAAAATGCTTTTCACTGTACCTCAGTAATAATCAACCGAGGCACAATAATAATTAATTAAACTTAGGTAATTAGGAATGAGTAACTCATGCCGACGTTAACAGTGAGCTCAACATACTGGTGAAGAATGAAACCAAAACCTATTTCTTAAATCTGCTACCACTAATCTTGGAACGTTGAGGCAGACACGGCAGTAATGAAACAGCGTAATAAAATTGATAATGAAAATCACAATGAAAAGCAAAACATACTAGAACTATTCAGTAGAACAGAGAGCTGTGAAGAGAGAACGGCCAAATCATTGATCTGAAACATCCTGCTTGTTCTGCTTAAATCGTTCCAGCATTTTCTCTTTTTCACCAAAGCAATATTCTTGTATTAACTGTTTCAATCCCCAATTCTGGTGAAGTCGCTGAAGAACTGTAAGCATGCCTTAATTTTATGGATTTATCATTGCAAAGATGAGCTTCCAAAACTAACTGAAGCACAATTGTAAATCATGGTACTCAATTCTCACCATGTACGACCTTTAAACTATTCCGTTTATTTTGAACAGCATTAAACTGCGCCATCAATCAAATTGAAGAAATCTAACACAAAACTGTTGACTGGTATACGAAACCTTGCAGTGAAGCTGAAGGTCCAGTGACATTTCAGATGTCCTACCAAACGGTGGTAGCCAGTGCCATCAGGGCGAAGGCTGCGGGTGCCAATATGATCAACAAACTCATCAGGAAGGCTGACTCCGTCCTGGGGGCGAAGGTGGATACATGGAAGGTGGTCTTGGAGGGGAGGATGCTTCTCAAAGTGCGGAGCATCCTACAGCTCACCCCCTCCATGACACAATGGTCAACCTGAGGAGCACCTTCAGCAACAGACTGGTTCCACCAAGATGCAGTACAGAATGCCACTGGAGATCATTTTTCCCTGTGGATAGCAAACGGTACAACTCCTCCCCCTTCTGTCGTGGGGTAGACTGACTATCCTCCTCCCCCCCCCCCCCCCCCCCCCCCCCCCCACCTCCCCCCACCTCCTACTAATATTTGCACATCCCCAATCCTTTCCACTCGTCACTTTAATTTCATGTTTCAAATATCTTGTGTTTCAGATCAATTTGCCTCCTGGGATAAATAAGGTTCATATCGTATGGTATGTGGTGTAGTGCTGATGTAGAAGGAAGTGCATTGCAAATGCAACTTTGACCTTGATAGGCCACATTTGGAGCAGTTCTGGTCACCGCATTGGGAAAGCACGCTTTCAAGGGTGCATCTGTAGAAATCAGTCTGAATCAAAGCCAAGAGCCAAAGTTCCATCTCCTCCGAGGGATATTTTGATCTTGAATCTTTGTTCAGTGTTTACTTTTAAAATACACCAGTGTTTCAGACCATGTGAGTAATATTAAAAGTCGCCAAACACAGGGTTTGAAGCTCAAACTAACAATGATTTGGCCAAATAGTTATGAGCAATCCAATTCAAAATAAAATCAGTCGATTCTCTGTAAACAGAGCTATTAAGAGATGAAGGGCTGAGATGCACAAATGGAATTTGGATTCAGATTAGTGACTATCTCAGAAAATTATTGAACAAGTTTGAAGGCTTCAATAGCTTGTTCCTAAATTCCTATCATGAAACGTGACTTACATCATAGTGATTGTCACCATTAAGAATTGAATGGTCATAAGGTCATAAGTAATAGGAGCAGAATTGGGCCATTCGGCCCATCAGGCCTACTCCACCATTCAATCATGGCTGATCTATCTCTCTTCCTCCTAACCCCATTCTCCTGCCTTTTCCTCATAACCCCCGACACCCATATTAATCAAGAATCTATCTATCTCTTTCTTAAAAATATCCATTGACATGGCCTCCATAGCCTTCTGTGGCAAAGAATTCCATAGATTCACCACCCTCTGACAAAATAAATTTGTTCTCATCTCCTTCCTAAAGGATTGTCTTTTAACTCTGAGGCTATGACCTCTGGTCCTAGTCTTTCCCACTAGTGGAAACATCCTCTCCACATCCACTCTATCCAGGCCTTTCACCATTCGGTAAGTTTCAATGAGATCGGTAAGTTTCAATGAGGTGTCCCCTCATCCTACTAAACTCCACCAGGTACAGGCCCAGTGCCGTCAAACGTTCATCATATGTTAACCCACTCACGGTGACAATGGGGACAATGCTCTTGTGGTACACACTAGGTACCCACAACATCATATCTAGTCAGATGCTCTGTGACTCTGTGCAGAAAGTAACAGCAAGGAGACTGCAGTTACTCAATCTTTAATTTAATTAAGTACTTTTGGTGTTCCTTTGCTTTCCTAACTAGCTCGCGATATCTCAGAGAGATACTGAGAAACGTATGATTTTGGCAGTCTTGTATTGGATTCCCTGCTGCTGGGTCTATTTCTTCACACCCCATCCATTGGTAAATCAATCAAGTAAAAGAACATTAAAGAGTAACATTTAAATGTGGATTACTGATATGTCCGAGACACTACACTTAGAAAACATTAGGCTTGTTTTGGCTGAAAGGGCAGATAAATTTCTCAAAACATGGTCGCCTTTCACTGAATTTCTGCAACAACAGAATGGTAAAACACAAATTTAAAACCGATGTTGGGGATGGGTGAGGTGGGGGGTGGGGGTACTTCTTTGGTAGTTTAGGGGTAGTTTAGGGGTCTTTTCCATTCTTTCTTTTATTTTACTTCTTTTTCTTCATTCACTTCATTTTTCTCTTTTTTTTCTTTTGCTTTATTTGGGTTTCAATGTTAAAATTGTACAATCATTGTATAACTGTCATGTCGATTGCCTTATTCCTGTACAATTGCTTCTAATAAAATAAAATTAAAAATTTAATAACAATCATTCTTGCTATTGAGGGAGTGCAGCGTAGGTTCACAAGGTTAATTCCCGGGACTGTCATATGCCAAGAGAATGGAGCCGCTGGGCTTGTACACTCTGGAATTTACAAGAATGAGAGGATATCTTATTGAAACATATAAGATTATTAAGGGTTTGGACACACTAGAGGCAGAAAATATGTTCCTGATGTTGGGGGAGTCCAGAACCAGGGCCCACAGTTTAGGAATAAGGGGTAACCCATTTAGAACGGAGATGAGGAAACACTTTTTTACACAGAGGGTTGTGAGTCTGGAATTCTCTGCCTCAGAGGCAGTGGAGGCAGGTTCTCTGGATACTTTCAAGAGAGAGCTATATAGAGCACTTAAAGATAGCGGAGTCAGGGGATATGGGGAGAAGGCAGGAACGTGGTACTGATTGAGCCATGATCACATTGAATGGCGGTGCTGGCTCGAATGGCCCACTCCTGCATCTATTGTCTATTGTCTATTGTCTATTGAACTGCACATGATGGTTTTCACCACAGACAGACACAAAATGCTGGAGTAACTCAGTGGCGTCTCTGGAGAACATGGATAGATGATGTCTCGGGTCGGGGCCCTTCTTTGGACTGATTGCAAGGAGGTGGGAAAGAAAGTTGGGATTGAGGAGGGGCAGGACAGGGCATGGTCGGTAATAGGTAGACACAGGCAAGGGGGTTTTTTGATAGGCAGATTATTGAACATAGGCTAGGGTGAAAGGACAAGTATTATCCCGATAGAGTTAAAGAGTTGTGAATTGTTAAACTAGGGGATAGAAAAGTAGTGAATTAATTGTGTAGCCATTGCAAGATCCGCAGGTGGAGAAGGGAAATGGAGGGGAACAAATTGGTGTACAGTCAGCTAAGGTTCATGGGAGGATTATACAAGGAAAGGAATATCTAAAAAATAAAATTTCTTAGCACCAGTGTGGGAAATATTCAGTTAAAAGGGCATACGTTTTATTGGGATTTGCAGACTTAGAATATACCTGTTTCTGATTGTGTTTTTGGCCACTATCCCAAGAACAGATAAAATCATCTGTTGAGCATCAAGAATAAACCTTTGGATAACACTCTGGTTAAACACTTTTGGATAATTTAATGCGGATTCAGATATAAATGTGTGAATGCGGATTGATTTAATTAAAGAGTTCCCATGGATACTGCACCGGTTACATTTTACCGATGGGCAGTAAGGTAATGACTAAATAAACTATTCAAGATTGAATTCTCCCAGAAAACAAAACAGATGTCCTTTATCACAAACATCATGTAAACACTTTTTTTTGTAAAGAAGATGAACATCTCACTTTTTTAAGTTATGATATTGTGTCAGATCTCGTGATCTCCTAATAATGTGGAGGCATAGAGTGATACAGTGTGGAAACAGGCCCTTCGGCCCAACTTGCCTACAACGGCCAACATGTCCAATCTACACTAGTCCCACCTGCCTCAGTTTGGTCCATATCCCTCCAATCCTGTCCTATCCATAAATATAGAAGATATAGAACAGGCCTTTGGCCCACTGAGTCTGTGCCTACCAGCGATCCCCGTGCACTATCAAGCGCTCATCAGGGACAATTTACAATTTAACCAAAGCCAATTGACCTGCAAACCTGCATGTCTTTGGAGTGTGGGAGGAAACCGGAACACCCAGAGAAAACCCACGCAGGTCATGGGGAGAACGTACTAACTCCGTACAGATAGCAGTCGCGGTCTGGATCGAACCCGGGTCTCTGACACTGTGAGGCAGCAACTCTACTGCTGCACCACCATGTCACCCAGCTTTGAAATGAATTGAATATTCAGGGATTATCCTATTAATGCTTGTAGGATATCGTCAAAATGTTGGTTAATAAATATATCTTTTAAAGGCAAGGGAGTGTGAATATATTCCTGTTTGTCCCTGCATCAATAGTTTTGATTTGCTGTTAAAAGGAACTGCAGATGCTGGCTGGCCAAGGAATCCCCGAGGATTACATTCTTGTACATCATGATTAATAGTAATAAGAATTCCCTCCTTCTAAGGTGTAAAAAGTGTAAAAGCAATAAAATGCCTTCAGAAAAAGATGCTCCAGAGAGAAAAGTAGCTTTTCCATCTATTTTCCCAAAATCTTTAACCTGCCGTCACTCGAAGTTAACTGACATCTTCCCGTATAATATTGAGCCACTTGGTTCGGCATTACGAAATAACTATAGCATTCACATCGTTGAGTCTTAATCATTCATCCACAAACTTCAATATCTGTTAAGTGTGTATGCATGTCCATTCATATGTAGAAACATAATGTAGTGTTATGCGTTTGTCAACCTCCATTTCACAAACACATTTCCATGGAAGGTATTGGAATAGAATTGTCCTTTTACAGTTTGACCCACATATATTATCACATAGTATGTTTCGAGCAAAACAGAGACAAAGTTCTACATCCCATTCTCCATCATCCCCTTCCCCCCTCTTCCCGCCTCTATCTTCCCTTTCCCCCATCCCCTTCCAGCTATATCTCCTCCTCCGTCTCCGCATTTTGCGTTGGAAGGAACGGCAGATGGTGGATTGTACCGACGATAGACACAAAATGCTGCAGTAACTCAGCGGGTCAGGCAGCATCTCTGGAGAGAAGGAATAGGTGACCTTTCTGCTGAGAGAATGGAGCAGCTGGGCTTGTACACTCTGGAGTTTAGAAGGATGAGAGGGTAGCTCATTGAAACATATAAGATTGTTAAGGGCTTGGACATGCTAGAGGCAGGAAACATGTTCCCGATGTTGGGGGAGTCCAGAACCAGGGGCCACAGTTTAAGAATAAGGAGTAAGCCATTTAGAACGGAGACAAGGAAACACTTTTTCTAACAGGGAGTGATGAGTCTGTGGTATTCTCTGTCTCAGAGGACGGTGGAGGCAGGTTCTCTGGATGCTTTCAAGAGAGAACTAGATAGGGCTCTTAAAAATAGTGGAGTCAGGGAATATGGGGAGAAGGCAGGAACGGGTAACTGATTGGGGATGATCAGCCATGATCACATTGAATGGCGGTGCTGGCTCGAAGGGCCAAATGGCCTACTCCTGCACCTGTGTTTAAGAAGGAACTGCAGATGCTGGATGATACTCCTGCACCTATTGTCTATTGTCTATTAAGACCCGTCTTCAGACTTGTTTCGGGTCGAGACCCTTCTTCTCATTTTGCGCCTCATCTCTCCTTATCTTGCCTTCTTTGGCATTTTTCTACCCATCCGGCAATCAGATCCCTCTCACCTGTAGCCACCTATCACTTGCCTAGCATTGCCTCACCCGCAACTCTCAAGCATAATTGCCCCCCCTTCTATGATCAGTTTGAAGAAGGGTCCCGACCCAAATCGTTGCCTATCCATATCCTCCGGAAATGCCACCTGACCTGCTGAGTTCCTTCAAGGACAAGTTGCACCCTGGCCTCCTTCTTCCCCCCTCTCCCATCAGGCAAAAGGTATAGAAGTGTGAATACGCACACCTCCAGTTTCAGAGACAGTTTCTTCCCAGCTGTTATCAGGCAACTGAATCATCCTACCACAACCGGAGAGCAGTGCTGAACTACAATCTACCTCTTTGATGCCCCACGGACTATCCTTGACTGCACTTTGATGGCTTTACCTGGCACTAAATGTTATTCCCTTATCATGTATCTATACACTATAAATTGATTGATTGTAATCAATGATATTGTCTATCTGCTGACTGGTTGACACGCAACAAAACCTTTTCACTGTACCTCGGTACAGGTGACAAACTAAACTGAACCGATTGTTACTGAGTCTCTCTTTGTAAACTAGCATCTGCAGTGTTTGGTTTCTATATTTCTAAATAGAAACGTGGAACTGTAGATTCAGGTTTTAGAGAAAATGACCCAAATTCTGCAGTCACTCAACAGGTCAGGCCAGCATCTCTGGAAAACATAGATAGGTGATGTTTTGGGTCAGGACCCTTCTTCAGATTGACTACATTTCTGTGTGTGGGAGGGAACTGTAGATGCTGGTTTATACCCAAGATAGACACAAAATGCTGGAGTAACTCAGTGGGACAGGCAGCATCTCTGGAGAAAAGGAATATGGCGACATTTTGAGTTGAGACCCCTGTTTGAAGAAAGGTCTCGACCCAAAACGCCACATATTCCTTCTCTCCAGAGATGCTGCCTGTCCCGCTGAGTTACTCCTGCATCTTGTGTCTACCAATTTAAACCAGCATCGGCAGTTCTTTCCGACACATAGTTCTGCCTTGCTTACAGTTTATACATAAACCTTGTGCGTAATTTGATAGATCATGTAAAATGAGGCACATGAAAAATAAAAGAACAAGACATACAAGCTGGTATATTGTGCAGTCTTTGGCCATGAGTTCGGGAAATTGGGCAGCATTTGGGGAGTATTGGTCATTGTTTAATTCATGGTGGGCATTCAGACAGTTTCTATTCAACACTTCGCTACTTCATATGTTAATGACCTTGTGAACCATCTGCTGCTTCATTCTTAATTGAGAAGATTCAAAATAAATCTGTGCAAAATAACTTTATCTAGAATGCAACCATACTTTTCCCTGTGGGGGGCCAAAAAAAAATTGTAGGAGTAGGATCATAGTTGATCCGATCTTGGCTTCAACTTCACTTTCCTATCATAGCCTGCCACAATTGTAATTAAGAACTAATTTTAGCCTTGAATATAATCGATGACTCAGCATCCACACCATATTCTCCTTCGAAGAAAGACACAAAATGCTGGAGTAACTCAGCGGGACAGGCAGCATCTCTGGAGAGAAGGAATTGGTGACGTTTCGGGTCAAGACCTTTCTTCAGACTGAAGACGATTCATTTTATATTTTATATTTTATAATATTAACTCAGTCAATGGAATTAATACATGTAGGAAGGAACTGCAGATGCAGCTTTACACCGAAGATAGGCACAAAATGCTGGAGTCACTCAATGGATCAGGCAGCATCTCTGGAGAAAAGGAATAGGTGACATTTTGGGTCGAGACCCTTCTTCAGACTGAAGACCTTTCGAGTGGAGAGCCTTCTCCTGACTGAAGAAATCTGAAGAGGGGTCTCGACCCGAAATGTCACCAATTCCTTTTCTCCAGAGATGCTAGATTTACTAGAATGTTGCCTGGGTTTCAGCAACTAAGTTACAGAGAAAGGTTGAACAAGTTAGGGCTTTATTCTTTGGAGCGCAGAAGGTTAAGGGGGGACTTGATAGAGGTTTTTAAAATGATGAGAGGGATAGACAGAGTTGACGTGGAAAAGCTTTTCCCACTGAGAGTAGGGAAGATTCAAACAAGGGGACATGACTTGAGAATTAAGGGACTGAAGTTTAGGGGTAACATGAGGGGGAACTTCTTTACTCAGAGAGTGGTAGCTGTGTGGAATGAGCTTCCAGTGAAGGTGGTGGAGGCAGGTTCGTTTTTATCATTTAAAAATAAATTGGATAGTTATATGGATGGGAAAGGAATGGAGGGTTATGGTCTGAGCGCAGGTATATGGGACTAGGGGAGATTATGTGTTCGGCACGGACTAGAGGGGTCGAGATGGCCTGTTTCCGTGCTGTAATTGTTATATGGTTATATGGTTATATATGCTGCCAGACCCGTTGAGTTACTCCAGCATTTTGTGTCTATCATTGGAATTAACACTTTTTAGATTTCGACCAGCATATGCAGTTCTTTCCTCCATTTCCCATCTCTTAGGGAAGTACAGTGGTGTAGCAGTAGAGCTTTTGCCTTATGGGCCTGTCCCACTCATGTGACTTTTACAGCGACTGCCGGCACCCGTCATAGGTCGTTGCAGGTCGCCGAAAATGTTCAACATGTTGAAACTCCAACGGCGACCAGAAAGACGCTACGGCTCTTTGGGCGACTGAGGAGACTACTCACGACCATACAGGCGACACCCTGGCGACATATCACGGGGTGCAGCCTGTATGGTCGTGAGTAGTCGCCCAAAGAGTCATACCTTGTTCTGGTCGCCGCTGGATTTTCAACATGTTGAACATTTTCGGCGACTTATGATGGGTGCCGGCAGTCGCCGAAAAAGTCGCGTAAGTGGGACAGGCCCATTATATCACCAGATATCAGGGTTCGATCCTGACCACGGGTGCTGTCTGTGTGGAGTTTGTACGTTGTCCTTATGACCGCGTGGGTTTTCTCCGGGTGCCCTGGTTACCTCCTATATTCCAAAGACATGCAGGTTTGTAGGTTAATTGGCTTCTGTAAAGTGTTCCTTGTGTGTAGAATAGAACTAGTTTATAGGCAATTGCTGGTTGGCATGGACTAGGTGGGGCTAGGCCCTGTTTCCACGCTGTATCTCTAAACTAAACTAAACTAAACTCTCTGATCTAAAGAATTCCAAAGATTCACAACCATCTGAAATAAGATAAGCTCTCTCATCTTAGTCATAAGTACTCAATCATTCACCCTCAGATTGAGCCCTCTGGTTTAAGACTTCTCCATTAGGACAAACATTCTTTCAGCATCTATCCTGTCAACAGCTGTCAGAATCATTCACATTTAATTGAGTCACACACACTTTCTTCTGAACTCCAAAGACTTACAGCTCCAACCAGCCCAATGTTCCCTCACAAATCAAGACAATACAGGAATCAACCTAGTGGAGCTTTTCCTTCAAGGCAAGAGAGAGTCAAGAGGGTTTTCATTTGTCATGAGCACTGGGTATGAATCAATGCAATGAGTTTCCTTGTGGAAAAAAGGAACTGCAGATGCTGGTTTACTAAAAAAAAAAGACAGAAAGTGCTGGTGTAACTTGACGGGTCAGGCAGCAGCTCTGGAGAATGTGGATAGGTGACATTTCAGGTTGGGACTCTTCTTATGATTGATGCCTACACAAAATGACATAAAGTTCCAGAGTAACTCAGCAGTTCAAACAATATCTCTGGTGACGTGGCGACCCAAAACGTCACCTATCCATGTTCTCCAGAGATGCTGCCTGACCCACTGAGTTGCTCCAGCACTCTGTGTTGTTTACTCATTATCTTTGCCAGTTTCCTAGCCTCGTAACTTCCTGCAGCTCCCTAACCCACGAAGGTTTCTGCATCCCTCCAGTTCTGGCCAGTTTAATGGCCTTAAGTTTAATCTCTCCACTCACAGCTATGTCAGGCTTTACCTCTTTCAACCCCTGCACATCACCACTCTGTTATCTCTCTCCACTTTTTAGTTTAGTTTAAAGATACAGCGCTGAAACAGGCCCTTCAACCCGCTGCATCCGAACCGACCAGAGAACGCACATTAACACTTTCCTACACACACTGGGAACAATTTACAATTATAGCCAGCCAATTAATCTTCAAACCTATATGTCTATGGAGTGTGGGAGAAACCAAAGATCTCAGAGAAAATCCACATGGTCTTGGGGAGAACGTACAAACTCCGTACAGACCACACCTGTAGTTAGGATCGAACCTGTGTCTCTGGTGCTGCAAGTGCTGTAAGGCTGCAACTCTGCTGCTGTGCCACCGTGCTGCCTAAGATACTGTCAGATACTGCACAGAACCTTCCTTCCTGTGATCAAGTACTTTAGCAATTTATGTTTAAGAAGGATGCTGGAAAAATCGAAGGTAGATAAAAATGCTGGAGAAACTCAGCGGGTGAGGCTGCATCTATGGAGCGAAGGAATAGGTGACGTTTCGGGTCGAGACCGTTCTTCAGACTGATGTGGGGGTGGTGGGGGCGTAAAGAGGAAAGGAAGAGATGGAGACAGCGGGCTGTGGGAGAGCTGGGAAGGGGAGGGGAAATTGGGAGAAAGCAAGGACTACCTGAAATTGGAGAAGTCAATGTTCATGCTGCTGGGGTGTAAACTACCCAAGCGAAATATGAGGTGCTGCTCCTCCAATTTACGGTGGGACTCAGTCTGGCCCTGGAGGAGGCCCTGGACAGAAAGGTCGAATTCGGAATGGGAGGGGGAGTTGAAGTGCTGAGCCACCGGGAGATCAGGTTGGTTATTGCGAACTGAGCAAAGGTGTTGGGCGAAGTGATTACCAAGCCTACACCTGGTCTCACCGATGTAGGGCAGCTGACACCTAGAGCAGCGGATGCAATAGACGAGGTTGGAGGAGGTGCAGGTGAACCTCTGCCGCACCTGGTAAACCTCCCCCCTTGACTCCATCCAAGGACCTACGCAGTCTTTCCAGAGATGCGGATTTAGAAGTTGGGCCTATCTAAAAGTCTCACAAACACCACTATTGTACCCAGCTCCACCACTGTGTCAAAAAAAAACTTGTCGCGCACATCTCCATTAAACGTTCCAAATCTCACATTACAGTTATGTCCTCTAGTGGTGGACATTTCCACCGTGGGAAAAAGCTTCTGACAGTTTACTCTATTTATGCCTCTCATAATTTATCAAATCCCTCAATCTTTGACATTCCAGAGAAAACAATCCAAATCCATCTAATTTCTCCCTGTAGCCAAAACTCTCTAATTCAGGCAGCATTGGTTGGCACGGTGGCGCAGCGGTAGAGTTGCTGCCTTACAACGCCAGAGACCCGGGTTCGATCCTGACTACGGGTGCTGTCTGTGCAGAGTTGGTATGCTCTCCCCATGAACGCATGGGTTTTCTCCAGGTGCTCTAGTTTCCTCCCACTTTCCAAAGACGTACAGGTTTGGAGCCAAAATGGCTTGGTAAAGATGTATATTGTCCGTAGTGTGTGGTACGGGGATGGCTGGTCGGCGCGAACTCAGTGAGCCAAATGGCCTGTTTCCGTGCTGTATCTCTAAACTAAACTCAACAAAACCTCCTCTGCACCCTCTCCAAAGCCTGCACATCTTTCCCGTAACGGGCCGACCAGGACTGCATGCAAAACTCCAAATGCGATCCAACGGTGGTGCTCCAGTAGCCATGCTTTTGCTATGTGTGGTTCACTATGAATTGCCTCAAGTTCCTGTTGCATCTGTGTGTTACGAGATAAGTGTTATTATCCTGGATGTTAATTCAACGGCACATTTTGGTACAGTGCACATACTATTAATCAAGACAAAGGGAAGGGAGTCTCTAACTGTACGACTGCTTCGTTGAAATCCATCAGCCTTGCTTGGAGGTAAGGAAATCAACGGGAAGGACCAAAGAGTTTGCAATTTCCTCTTCGTCTCTTTAAACAATCATATTTGTGAAACAGCTACAGCTGCCAGTGAGGTTGTGTTAGAATTCAATGGCAATGTTAGAGAATTATTCCATTCCATACACCTGGTGAAAAGACTTAACAAGTGGTGTGTACAGTAATATTATGAGAGGAATAGATCGGGTAGATGCACAGAGTCCCTTGCCCAGAGTAGGGGAATCGAGGACCAGAGGACGTAGGTTAAAGGTGAAGGGGAAAATATTAAATAGGAATCTGAGGGGTAACTTTTTCACACAAAGGGCGGTGGGTGTATGGAATGAGCTGCCAGAGGAGGCAGTTGAGGCTGGGACTATTGCACTGTTTAAGAAACAATTAGGACAGCACTGGACAGGACATGGATAGGACAGGTTTGGAGGGATATTGCCCAAGCGCAGACAGGTGGGACTAGTGTAGCCAGTACATGTAGGCCGGTGTGGGCAGGTTGGGTCAAAGGAATTTGTTCCACGGTGGAAGACTATGACGCTAAGGCTTAATTTGAATTATTCATTCACAAGATGTGAATATGGGCAATAATGCCATGTCATTAACTTAACTGAGAAGGCAATTAACAATTGGGTTTGTAATCACAGGTAGACCAGAACAGTTATGGGTGGCCGATATCATTCTCTAAAGAACATAAGATTTTAACTGCAAATTGGAGGAACAGCACCTCCTATTTCGCTTGGACAGCTTACAACCCAGCGATATGAATATTGACTTCTCTAACTTCAAGTAACTCTTGCTTTCCCTCTCTCTCCATTCCTCCCCATCCTAGCTCTCCGACTAGTTTCACCGTCCAGCCTCAACTAACAATGATCCATTCTACATATTCCTTGATCAACGTCGCCTTTGATCTCTCATTTTCACACCTTACCCTCCCATATCACTGTCTCCCTGTCCCTTGATTCTCAGTCTGAAGAAGGGTCTCGACCCGAAATGTCGCCTATTCCTTCTCTCCAGAGATGCTACCTGTCCTGCTGGGTTACTCCAGCATTTTGTGTCAATCTTCAGTGTAAACCAGCATCTGCAGTTCCTTCCTTTCCTTGAGATTTTATAACACTACTGGGGGTTTAATGATAACATCGTTGAAACGGATTTTAATTCCATGTTTATTTAATTACTATAATTATATTTTCTCCATCTTAATTTTCTCCTATGTTGGGATTTCCAAGCTCATGCAAATGGATCAATAGTCCAGGATTCAGACTGCTGGTTCAATAGTCTGCAGCAAAAAACAAACTGCTGGAGGAATTCAGGCAGCATCTGTGGAGCAGGATCCCGACCCGAAACTTCAGCTGTCCATTTCTCTGGAGCATGCTGACCGGTTGCATCGTGGCTTGGTTCGGCAACCTGAGCGTCCAGGAGCAGAAAAGGCTGCAAAAAGTCATCACCACTGCCCAGTCCATCGTCGGTTCTGACCTCCCTACCATCGAGGGGATCTATCGCAGTCACTGCCTCAAAAAGGCTGCCAGCATCATCAAGGACCCACACCATCCTGGCCACATACTCATCTCTCCGCTGCCATTGGGAAGAAGGTACAGGAGCCTGAAATCTGCAACATCCAGATTCAGGAACAGCTTCGTCCCCACAGCCATCAGACTATTAAACACAACTTCAAACAAACTATGAACTATAACAACTGATTGCACTTTATCTGTTTACTGATGTGTGTATATATACATTATATGGAATATGGACACACTGATCTGTACTTATGACTACAATATCCTGTTGTGCTGTAGCAAAGCAAGAATTTCATAGTTCTATCTGGGGCACATGACAATAAAATCTCTTGACTCTCCATAGATGCTGCTTGATCTGCTGTGTTCCTGGAGCAGTTTGTTAATTTGCACAAGATTCCAGCATCTGCAGTCTCTTGTGTCTTCCATCACCCTTTGTTTCCCTCAATGTGTCAGCCGATAGTAATGTTGCAGTTGCCGTTCGTCAATGGAGAATTGGATAAATACTTGAACTGCAGAAAACTTTGCACGGATATAGGAAGATTCACATTGAACACGTGAGTCTCGGATAGAGTGGATGTGGAGAGGATGTTTCCACTCGCGGGAGAGTCTAGGACCAGAGGTCATTGCCTCAGAATTAAAGAACTTTCCTTTAGGAAGGAGTTGAGGAGGAATTTATTTAGTCAGAGGGTGGTGAATCTGTGGAATTCATTACCACAGAAATCTGTGGAGGCCAAGTCAATGGATATTTTGAAGGCAGAGATGGCTGGATTTGATTAGTACGAGTGTCAAGGGTTATGAGGAGAAGGCAGGAGAATGGGGTTAGGAGAGAGAGATAGATCAGACATTATGGACTGGCAGAATAGACTTAATGGGTCAAATGGCATCATTCTGCTCCTATCACTTATACATTTATGAACTTATGACCATTTGCTTGTGAACCTTGGCTCTAGAAGTTTAGAAGAATGATGGGGGGGGGGGGGGGCTCACTGAAACTTGCCAAATGGTGAAAGGCCTGGATAGAGTGTATGTGGAGAGGATGTTTTCACTAGTGGGAGAGTGATGGCCAATGTCGATCATCAGGCTTGAGGCTATCATTTCAAGGAATGGATCCAGAGGAAATATTCATGATTTTAAAATACTTAATTTCATTTGTCTTGCATTAAACTAATGACTGGGGAATGTTCATAGTGCAACAGCACCATTCCCTGGCTGCTTAAGGCATGGCATGAGGATACTCCTGGTGTTTACCCCACCAGTGGAATGGGTTAAGACTGTCTTGGGTGCATTACTCCCAGTTGATCATCGAGGCAAAACTCAGCCTTTCCTTGGGCGTGATCACATCCAGCCTAGACTTGGCATGCAGAGTGAAAGTCTCACGCTAGCCTGCAGCTCGGCTCTGCACGCTCTGATCCTGCTGGTGATTCACAGAATAACTTGCTTAGTATTATAAATAAAAACAGAAACTATGATATTCCACAGTATCATTCAGAGCCGAAGCTTGTCAAATCAATCACCGCTGCCTCACATTAGTTTCTGTTCTCTGTTACACCGCATGAGCGAAAGAGGGAAACAAATGTGTTCGGCAAACACCATATTTTATGCAGAGTATTCCACACTAGAATCCATTTCAAGGCAACAACACACTGCGGAGCTGATACACATTCAGTAAATCAATCAGAATTTGGTACAATGTATTAGCTGTCGGTTCAACCCGTTAACATGGTGCTGTTCTGTAACACATTGCACTCTTAAAATATGGGCTGTTTGGATGCACTTTGTTTTGAAAGGTGGTTCTGTTAAAATGGAGAGCAAAGGAGTTTCATGACAACAACATGCCCAACGTTAAGGTATACATGTTTCGGCCCTGCTGAACGCCCCCCATCCCCCCTGGACTGTCTTCCTTGGATGGTCACGTCGCACAGACACATCTGCACTTTAGTCTGTTGAACTGTTTTGACTGTTTTACCGTTCTTTTTACAATCCATGTTCTCGGGGTATCTAAATCTAAATTTTATTAGTTATTTATGTTATGACATCGGATGGAAGCTGCATACCAAATCTCGTTGCGCTTATGTGCAATGACAATAAAATATATTATTATTATTATTATTATATTATTATTCTGACAGCAATTTTTATGAGTTGCACAGAATGAGTATATAGCCATGAACAAGCATTATAAAATTAATGTAGCTCATGATAACTCATCATATTGAATGGCATGTTGGCCTTCATCACAAGAAGAGTTGAGTATAGGAGCAAAGAGGTCATTCTGCAGTTGTACAGGGCCCCAGTGAGACCACACCTGGAGTATTGTGTGCAGTTTTGGTCTCCAAATTTGAGGAAGGACATTCGTGCTATTGAGGGAGTGCAGCGTAGGTTCACAAGGTTAATTCCTGGGATGGTGGGACAGTCATATGCTGAGAGGATGGAGCGGCTGGGTTTGTACACTTTGGAGTTTAGAAGGATGAAAAGGGATCTTATTGAAACATATAAGATTATTAAGGGTTTGGACACGCTAGTGGCAGGAAACATGTTCCCGACGTTGGGGGACTCCAGAACCAGGGGCCACAGTTTAAGAATAAGGGGTAAGCCATTAAGAATGGAGATGAGGAAACACTTTTTCACACAGAGAGTTGTGGTTCTGTGGAATTCTCTGCCTCAGAGGGTGATGGAGGCCGGTTCTCCGGATACTTTCAAGAGAGAGCTAGATAGGGCTCTTAAAGATAGCGGAGGCAGTGGATATGGGGAGAAGGCAGGAACTGATTGTGGATGATCAGCCATGATCACATTGAATGACAGTGTGGGCTCGAGGGGCCGAATGGCCTTCTCCTGCACCTATTGTCTATTGTCTATCATAGTCATACAGTGTGGAAAGAGGCTCTACAGCCCAACTTGCCCACACCGACCAAACATATCTCAGCTACACTAGTCCCACCTGCCTGCATTTGGTTGATATCCCTCCAAACTTGTCCTATCCATGTACCTGTATTAATGTTTCATAATCATTGCAATAGTGCCTACATCAACTACCTCCTGTGGCAGCTCATTCTTTACATCTACAACCCGTTGGTGTAAAAAAGTCACCCCTCAAGTTCCTATTAAATGTTTCACTCCCCTCAACCTAAACCTATGTCCTCTGATCTTGACTATGTCCTCTGGTTCTCCACTGTGTCCTCTGATTCAACACTATGTCCTCCAGTTATCCACTATGTCCTCTATTTCTCCACTATGTCCTCTGGTTCTGTTTCATCCTCAGCAGGATGTCTTGCATTGCAAATCAACTTAGGGCACTGTCGAAATAGTAATTAGATTCAGAATATCGTGTAATGTATTATCCACGGTGCCATCACTGTTGAAGTGAAGAATTCATTGCAATCTGTTTGTTACTCTGGGACTCCGGAGTGCTAGTAGATGCAACGGATTAGATGCCAGGATTTAGCTCAGAACACAAGGATGAAAGTTTCCTCTGCAGCTGGTTCGAAGGCAGAACAGTGGAAGAGATATTGAAATTGACTGAAAAGCAGCTGCCCAAATGGAGACGAGAGGGGTGGCGCTCCATCAGAGATGTGAGGCGTATTTAGTGGAAAACCTCAAGGGTCAACGCTTGGACCTTTACCATGGATGTTGCATAATCAAGCAATTGGAAGCAGTAATTGACACAAAGCTGTCAGAATTTACTAAACCTCCAAGTTGAGAAAACTCACAGAAGCAGGCTCATCAAAATACCGAACTGCAATTTTTTTTTACTGTTTAACCATCAGTCAAAAACTAAACGCTATTTTACAGTCTAATGTCAATCAGGCATTTGAATAAAGCAACCTATTTCTTTTCACTTGCAGGCATTGATCATTCACAGTCTGGACTCGTCCAAAATGAATTTTGGACGAAATGCTTTTGTGGTTTTAACAAAGGTTTATTTGGGCAGTGTAGTGGCGCAGCGGTAGAGTTGCTGCTTTACAGCGCCAGAGACCCCGATTCGATCCTTACTACATGTGCTGTCTGTATGGAGTTTGTGCATTCTCCCTGTGACCGATGATGGGACGGAGTACAGGAAGGAGATTGAGAACCTCGTGTCCTGGTGTCGAGACAACAATCTTTCTCTCAATGTCGGCAAGGCAAAGGAGATAGTGATCGACTTCCGAGGTGCAGATGGTTGAAAGGTCCAAATTCTCTTGGACCACCCATATTGAAGCAACGACCAAGAAATAAGGGGTAAGCCACTTAGAACGGAGACGAGGAGACACTTTTTCTCACAGAGAGTTGAGAGTCTGTGGAATTCTCTGCCTCAGAGGGCGGTGGAGGCCGGTTCGCTGGATACTTTCAAGAGAGAGCTAGATAGGGCTCTTAAAGATAGCAGAGTCAGGGGATATGGGGAAAAGGCAGGAACGGGGTACTGATTGGGGATGATCAACCATGATCACATTGAATGGCGGTGCTGGCTCGAAAGGCCGAATGGTCTACTCCTGCACCTATTGTCTATTGTCTATTGAAAGCACACCAATGCCTCTATTTCCTTAGAAGGCTTAGGAAGTTGGGCATGTCCCAATACAACTTTCATCAACTTCTACAGATACACTTTATAAAGTATTTTATCAGGATCCACCACAGCTTGGTTTGGGAACAGCTCCATCCGAGACCGCAAGAAATTGCAGCGAATTGTGGACGCGGCCCAGACCATCACACAAACCAACCTCCCTTCTATTGAATCCATTTATACCTCACGCTGCCTTGGCAAAGACAGCTACATAATCAAGGACGAGTCGCACCCTGGCCACTCGCCCACTCTCCCATCAGACTAAAGGTATAGAAGTGTGAAAACGTACACCACCAAATTCGGAGACAGTTTCGTTTCAGCTGTTATCAGGCTAACTGAATCATCCTACCACAACTAGAGAGCAATGCTGAACTACTACCTCCCTCTTTGATGACTCTCGGACTATCCTTGATCTGACTTTGCTGGCTCTCTTTAAACGTTATTCCATTATCATGTATCTGTACACTGTAAATGGATTTATTGTAATCATGTACAGCTGTTCCTCGACCTACAATGGGGTTACGTTCCGATAAACCCGAAAATCGAAAATATCGCAAGTCGAAAACGCATTTTATATAATGCGAACACGTGACCAGAAGTGACGTGCGGCTCGTTGCCATTGCAGAGCGTTTGCATCATCGTAAAGTCGAGATATCGTAAGTCGAAGCATCGTAATTCAGGGAGCATCTGTATTGTCTAAGAAGAAACTGCAGATGCAGGAAATCGAAGGTACACAAAAATGCTGGAGAAACTCAGCGGGTGCAGCAGCATCTATGGAGCGAAGGAAATAGGCAACGTTTCGTGCCAAAACCCTTCTTCAGACTCAGACCTAGCGTCTGTATTGTCTTTCTGTTGACTGGTCAGCACGCAACACAAGCTTTTCACTATACCTCGGTAAACGTGACAATAAGCTACACTGACCAAGCGGGTTGTGTCCGGGTGCTCCGGTTTCCTCCACACTCCAAAGACGTGCAGGTTTGTAGGTTAATTGGCTTCAGTAAAATTGTAAATTGTCCCTCGTGTGTAGGCAAGTGCTAGTGTACAGGGTGATCAATGGTCGGCGTGGACCCAGTGGACTGAAGGCCTGTTTCCACGCCATATCTCTAATTCATTAGAGGTAGCAATTTGGTTTTGCAAAAAAAATGTTTGTTAGACAATAGACAATAGACATTAGGTGCCGGAGTAGGCCATTCGGCCCTTCAAGCCAGCACCGCCATTCAATGTGATCATGGCTGATCATTCCCAATCAGTACCCTGTTCCTGCCTTCTCCCCATATCCCCTGACTCCACTATCTTTAAGTTAGTTAAAACATGATATGGAATAGGTAGGAAGGAACTGCAGTTGTTGATTTAAACCAAAGATAGACACAAAATGGTGGAGTAACTCAGCGGGACAGGCAGCGTCTCAGGAGAGAATGAATGCGTGACGTTTTACGTCGAGCCTGAGGAAGGGTCTCCTTCTGTCCAGAGATGCTGCCTGTTCGGCTGAGTTGCTCCAGCATTTTGTGTCTTCGGTGGATTCATGTAGCAGGAAAAGAGGCCAGTCGACGGAGATCCCGGGGGTCGGACACCGCGATGGAGTCGACAGAGCCCGCGGCCGACCCCTGTGTTGACGGAGCCTGCGACTGAGGCCTGGGTCGGCGCCACGGAGGCATCCGGAGAGGTCCTGGATAGTGGAAAGGTCGGTGCGGCGGTCGAGAATGGCACTGACCGACGGACGAGAACGAACCATGTGGAAGTGAGGACGTCACTGCCGAGGGAAGGAACAAAGGAGGACCCGGCGTGGAGGGACCCCTGTGAGGGAGGGGGAAGAGGGGAGGGCAGTGTGAGAACAAAGGGAGACCTGGTGCTGCATACTTTGTAACTGTGAACGCGCCCTTCATGTGGTGACTGTTCGCATACCTTGGGTAAGCAATCAAAGAATTTCACTGCGACTTGTCACACGGAACAATAAAGTATTCATTCATTCATTCATTCATTCATTCATTCATTCATTCATTCATATGTCTTTGCCAGCTCTGTAAGATAGGCATTCGAGCACTTCTTCCCTGGCATCATATCACATCCTACTAGAGTCCCGCTCCATCTTCACAGCGCTGCACATTCATGCCTTTTCAAGCACATCCAATTTCCTTTTGAAAATTACTATTGAACTTCCATCATCTTTCAGTATTGAACATCAGAAAATATCTCTCGGCATTAACTATTTCTTTTCATCTCTTCCAAACCTTCAATCCATTCTTCTTTTTGTTAATTATCTCAAGTTTCTGACCCTCCTGCCGAAGAAAACCCACTACTTTAAGATATGTATTAACTGAATCTTTAACTCTTTTGGCTCCTGTTCCAAAATGTCACTTTCAATGAAATATCAGCAATATTAAAATATAAAGTCATAAGGTCACAAGAAATAGGTGCAGAATGAGGCCATTCGGCCCATCAAGTTCACTACACCATTCAATCATGGCTGATCTATCTCTCCCTCCGAACCCTATTCTCCTGCCTTCTCCCCATAACCTCTGACACCCGTACTAATCAAGAATCTATCTATCTCTGCTTTAAATATATCCATTGACTTGGCCTCCACAGCCTTCGGTAGCAAATCATTCCACAGATTCACCACCCTTATTAAGTATGAAATATGGTCAAAAATATTAAAACAATAAAAATGTTGGACTGTAAACAGAAAATCAAAATCTGCGAAAACATGCGGAAAATACGGAAAATTACGGAAACATCAAATTGGTCAATTGGCATCAGAAACAAAAGTTTCTAGATTGAAATAGGGGCGACCTAATTGGCGAGTTTAGAAGAGTTTAGGAGAGTTTGAAAAAATGACATGTTGAAGACCTCCTTCGACTATGTAGAAGATCTCCTCCCACCTCCTTCGATTATGTTGAAGACCAGTTTCGACTAGCTATGACTAACCGGGAAAATTGGACACCGAATAGTGGAGAATGAAGACAACCTCCTTCGATCTCCTTCGACCTCCCTTCGACTATGATGAAGATTATCTACGACTACCTTCGACTACCTTCGAATGAAGGCAATATCTCCAAGTTTGCGGATGACACTAAGCTGGGGGGCAGTGTTAGCTGTGAGGAGGATGCTAGGAGACTGCAAGGTGACTTGGATAGGCTGGGTGAGTGGGCAAATGTTTGGCAGATGCAGTATAATGTGGATAAATGTGAGGTTATCCATTTTGGTGGCAAAAACAGGAACGCAGACTATTATCTAAATGGTGGCCGACTAGGAAAAGGGGAGATGCAGCGAGACCTGGGTGTCATGTTACACCAGTCATTGAAAGTGGGCATGCAGGTGCAGCAGGCAGTGAAGAAAGCGAATGGTATGTTAGCTTTCATAGCAAAAGGATTTGAGTATAGGAGCAGGGAGGTTCTACTGCAGTTGTACAGGGTCTTGGTGAGACCACACCTGGAGTATTGTGTACAGTTTTGGTCTCCAAATCTGAGGAAGGACATTATTGCCATAGAGGGAGTGCAGAGAAGGTTCACCAGACTGATTCCTGGGATGTCAGGACTGTCTTATGAAGAAAGACTGGATAGACTTGGTTTATACTCTCTAGAATTTAGGAGATTGAGAGGGGATCTTATAGAAACTTACAAAACTCTTAAGGGGTTGGACAGGCTAGATGCAGGAAGATTGCTCCCGATGTTGGGGAAGTCCAGGACAAGGGGTCACAGCTTAAGGATAAGGGGGAAATCCTTTAAAACCGAGATGAGAAGAACTTTTTTCACACAGAGAGTGGTGAATCTCTGGAACTCCCTGCCACAGAGGGTAGTCGAGGCCAGTTCATTGGCTATATTTAAGAGGGAGTTAGATGTGGCCCTTGTGGCTAAGGGGATCAGAGGGTATGGAGAGAAGGCAGGTACGGGATACTGAGTTGGATGATCAGCCATGATCATATTGAATGGCGGTGCAGGCTCGAAGGGCCGAATGGCCTAATCCTGCACCTAATTTCTATGTTTCTATGTTTCTATGAATGCCTTCGACTCCCCTCGATTGCCTACGAATAACATGACGACCTACTACGACTAAACCTACGAGTAAACAAAGTATCGTTTTTTTCCATGGTGACCTTTTTTTACTCGCGGGTGTTTTTTAACATATTGGAAAAAAAAGCCACGACCTAGCTGAGGCCTCGTGTACGCGGAGACCACTCTCGAGCATGAAGGAGAGTTACGATGACCTCCTACGACCTTGTGTGAACCATGCTACGCGTATGAGTCGAGGGCAAACTCGCCAGAACTCGCGGATTAGGTCGCCCAAGTGGGACAGGCCCTTTACTCTGTTTTTCTTTTTACTGATACCACCTGACTGCTGAGAGTTTTCAACATGTTCTGTTTTTATTTCAGATTTCAAGTATAAGCATTGTGTCGATTGTCATTGAAATAAACACATCGAATATAGAACTGTACAGCACAAGAACAGGCCCATCAGCCCATAATGTCTGTGCTGGACATAATGCCGAGATAAACTATCCTCACCTGTTGGCACAAGATCCAGATCCCTTCATTCCCTGCATATCCATATTCCTATTGAAAAGCCTCTTAAATGCCACTGCCTCTATCACCACCATTGTCAATGCCTCTACTTCATTAAAGACTTGGAAGGTTTGGCCTGTCACAAACAACTCTCACCAATTTCTATAGATGTGCGGTAGAAAGCATTTATTAAAGGATCCGTCACAACATGGTTCGGGAACAGCTCCATTCAAGGCCACAAGAAATTGCAGAGAATAGTGGACTCTGCCCAGACCATCATACAAACCAACTTCCCTTCCATTGACTCAATTTATGCTTCATGCTGCCTCGGCAAGGCCAGCAATGTAATCAACGACAAATCTCATCCTGGTCACTTCCTCTTCTCCCCTCTCCCATCAGGGAATCTCCAGGATCAGGTCAGAAGCCATGACGAAAGATAGACACAAAATGCTGGAGTAACTCAGCGAGACAGGCATCATCTCTGGAGAGAAGGAATGGGTGACGTTTCGGGTTGAGACCCTTCTTCAGCCTGGTTATGGACAAGGGAAATGAGAGATATAGACGATGATGTAGGGGGATAAAAAGCAATGAATTAAAGATATGCAAAAAAGTAATGATGATAAAGGAAACAGGCCATTGTGAGCTGTTTGTTGGGTGAGAACGAGAAGCTGGTGTGACTTGGACGGGGGAGGGATGGAGACAGAGGGAATGCCGGGGTTACTTGAAGTTAGAGAAATCAATATTCATACAGCTGGGCTGTAAGCTGCCTGAGCGAAATATGAGATGCTGTTCCTCCAATTTGCGTTTAGCCTCACTCTGTCAATGGAGAGACTTCGGACAGAAGGGTCTGTGTGGGAATGGGAAGGAGAATTAAAGTGTTTAGCAACCAGGAGATCAGGTAGGTTCAGGCAGACTGAGCAAAGGTGTTCAACGAAACAATCGCCCAGTCTACATATGGTCTCGCCGATGTATAAGAGTCCACATCTTGAACAGCAGATACAGTAGTTGAGGTTGGAGGAGGTGCAAGTGAACATCTGCATAACCTGAAAGGACTGTCGGGGTCCCTGGACAGAGTTGAGTGAGGAGGTATAGGGACAGGTGTTGCATCTTCTGCAGTTGCAGAGGAAGGTAAGACTCCATGACACCTGACACTAGGAACCACATTCCCTTTAAATTCTCCAGTCTGGAAGATCACATTTTTCAATATCTTTTGAAATGTCTTCACATTCAGCATCAGGCGAAACAGCTGCATCAGTTACATTCTTTTTTTATTTCACTATTGTGGCTGACTGGCATATTTCAGGGTGTAGGGTGGTATGCTGAGGGATCCACTGAAACTCAGTGCAGTCAAAGACTTTAGTGTACGAGGTGTACGCTTGGGTAGTTTACACCCCAGTGGTATCAACATTGACGTCACCAATTTCAGGTAGTCCTTGCATTCTCCCTCTTTCCCCTCCCCTTCCCAGCTCTCCCACAGCCCACTGTTTCTGCCTCTGCCTTTCTTCTTTCCGTCACCAATTCCTTCTATCCAGAGATGCTGCCTGTCCCGTTGAATTACTCCAGCATTTTCTGTCCATCTTCTGCCAAATTCTTTTTTGGGAGAAGAAGCAGTCAAAATGTAGAAACCATAAACTGCTGATGCTAGTTTACACAAAAGGACACAAAGTGCTGGATTAGCTCGGTGAGACAGGCATCATCTCTGGAGAACGTGCTTAGGTGCTGTTTGAGTTGAGACTCTTCCGAAGAGAGCATTTAGCACATGGTCCCAGCATGGCATAAATTCAAGGCTTCTTTTTTATTTCATATCTTCAGAAATATGTTTATTTTTCACTTCCTCTTTGATGTGAACATCACTGCAGCCAGTATTATCAATACTGAAATATATACAGCACATACATAAATTGTCTAAAACTGTATGCTACATTTTGAACATCTTGAATGACACCAAAATGTTTTAACTAAGATGTAGATAAAAAAACCAGTTCAGCCCAAATAAAAAGTTCCCATTGTCAGAAGACAGGCTTGTCAGATGCATCACTTCCAGTAAGGAATCAGTTGGCTTGAAGCAAATGAGCTTTGGGATTGATCTTATAGACCCATTTGTGCTGTAGAATATCAGAGATCTGTCAATTTTTACGAGCTGTTAAGTATAATCAGTTTGTTTTTCTTCTTCCTTGACCAAGTTTCCAGAGATTGTTACAAAACATATACCTGTCCTATGGAAAATAGTTTGGTGCAAAACGCTACACCATAGGCACATATAAAGGGCATTCAGCCCTATCGAATTTGTGCGACTACTCACGAGCCAAGAGTGTTTAATTGTCATATAGTCAGCGGGTTATAGAGTTTGTACAGCGTGGAGACAGGGCCTTCTGCCAAACTTGCCCTCACCGGCCAACATATCCCAGCTACACTAGTCCCACTTGCCCGCATTTGGCCAATACCCCTCCAAACCTGTCCTATCCATGTACTGGTCTAACTGTTTTTTAAACATGGAGTCCCTGCCTCAACTACCTCCTCTGGCAGCCCGTTCTATATTCTCACCACTCTTTGTGTGAAAATGTTACCCCTCAGATTATTATTAAATCGTTTTCCCTTCACCTTAAACCTGTGCCCTCTGGTCCTCTACTCTGGGCAAGAGACTCTGTGCATCTACCCGATCTATTTCTCTCATAATTTTATACACTTCTATAAGATCACCCCTCATCCTCCTGTGCTCCAACGAATAGAGACCCAGCCCGATCAACCTCCCCCTTTAGTTCAGACCCTGCAGCCCTGGCAGCATCCACCTTCTTTAGTCAGATGGTGGTGAATCTGTGAAATTCTTTGCCACAGAAAGCTGTAGAGGCCGTCAATGGATATTTTGAAGGCATAGATAGATAGATTCTTGATTAGTATGGGTGTAAGGGGTTATGGGGAGAAGGCAGCAGAATGGGGTTAGGAGGGAGAGATAGATCAGCCATGATTGAATGGCGTAGACTTATAACCATATAATATAACCATATAACAATTACAGCACGGAAACAGGCCATTTCGACCCCTCTAGTCCGTGCCGAACACATAGTCTCCCCTAGTCCCATATACCTGCGCTCAGACCATAACCCTCCATTCCTTTCCCATCCATATAACTATCCAATTTATTTTTAAATGATAAAAACGAACCTGCCTCCACCACCTTCACTGGAAGCTCATTCCACAGAGCTACCACTCTCTGCGTAAAGAAGTTCCCCCTCATGTTACCCCTAAACTTCAGTCCCTTAATTCTCAAGTCATGTCCCCTTGTTTGAATCTTCCCTACTCTCAGTGGGAAAAGCTTTTCCACGTCAACTCTGTCTATCCCTCTCATCATTTTAAAAACCTCTATCAAGTCCCCCCTTAACCTTCTGCGCTCCAAAGAATAAAGCCCTAACTTGTTCAACCTTTCTCTGTAACTTACTTGCTGAAACCCAGGCAACATTCTAGTAAATCTCCTCTGTACTCTCTCTATTTTGTTGGGCCGAATGGCCTAATTCTTCTCCTATCACTTATGAACACAATAGACACAGATAAATATAATAATCAAAAAGGTTCAGGAAAGTTGGGCCCGAGGGCCTGTTTTTATGCTGTATGACTCTTCAGAGCAAAAGAAATCCTTGGTTGCCCATTCTGATCCAAAAGTGGAAATCTCTCAACACTAGTTCCATTTTTGATAATCTTTCTCGGAGATCCACATCCAAAGTATAACAATGAGAACTGGACACAATACATCATAGAGTCATCGAGTCACACAGAGTGGAAACAGGCCCTTCAGCCCAACTTGCCCACATGTCCCAGCTGCACTCGTCCCACCTGCCCAAGTTCCAGTTCCAGTTTAGTTAACTGTCATGTGTACCGAGGTACAGTGAAAAGCTTTTGTTGCATGCCAACCAGTCAGCAGAAAGACAATATGTGATTACAATCACGTCATTACAATGTATCGGTAGGTGATAAGGGAATAGCATTTAGTGCAAGGTTAAGCCCAATCAAGGATAATCCAAGGGTCATGAAGGAGGTAGATAGTAGTTCAGGACTGCTCCGTATTTGTGGTAGGGTGGTTTGGTTGTCTGATAACAGCTGTGAAGAAACTATCCCTGAAACTGGTGGTGTGCGTTTTCACACTTCTATACCTTTTGCCTGATGGGAGAAAGGAAAAGCCCATGTCCATCCTAACCTGTCCAATCCATGTAGCAGAGTTGTGGCTTTTATTCAGGTGTGACATAACTTCGTAATCAGTGCCTCTATTTATGAATACCAAGATCACATTGGTTTGCTAACTGTTTCCCTGATCATGTTTTGTGCTTTCAAAGATTTATACACAAATCAACAGTGTTACTGTACATTTTGTTTTACAATTGTACCATTTGGTTTACATTGTCATTCATTCTTTCTACCATAATATATCACTTCACAATTCTCTGTATTAAATTTCATCTGACATTTGTCTTCACGATTTGCCAGACTACCTTGTTCCAATTCAATTCTTCCCTCAACACTGTTTTCTTCACTTCCAAGCTTTAAATCACATGTAAATGTGTACGTTTTAGTTTTTTAAAGTTTAATATAGAGATACAATGCGGTAACAGGCCCTTCGGCCCACCGGGTCCGCTCCGACCAGCGATCATCGTACACTGGCACTATCCTCCACACTAGGGACAATTTACCATAGGCAATTAATCTTGAATCCTGTGCATCTTTGGACTGTGGGAGGAAATTGGAGCTCCCTGAAAAAAAACGTACAGGCCACGGGGAGAATGCACAAACTCCGTACAGACAGCACCCGTAGTCAGGATTGAACCCAGTACTCTGGTGCTATAAGGCAGCAACTCCACCACTACACCACCCTGCCGCCCCTTCAGAGCTCTGGATGTCAAGATCAGTACATTTATTCCAAAGTTGGCCTATGTGAAGTAGCTACCATCAATTTAACACTGTGTTGGAATATCGCTTTAAAAATATATATTTTGACGTGATTCTATATCAAAGAAAAATGAGAACATTTTGTAACGTTGCAGATGCTAAAGTCCAATCAAAGATAGTCCGAAGGTCTTCAATGAGATAGATAGTAGCTCAGGACTACTCTCTAGTTGTTGATATGATAGTTGAATTGCCTGATGAAGGACCTCTTCGTGAGCAGTCATTTGGGATCAAAGTATGGCAAAGGATATCAGCATTATGTCCCACAGACTCACAAGTTCATAAGTTCATAAGTGATGTGAGCAAAATTTGACATTTGGCCCATCAAGTCAACTCCGCCGTTCAATCATGGCTGACCTATCTTTTCCTCAACCCCATTATCTTGCCTTTTCCCCATAACCCCTGACACCCATACTAATAAAGAATCTATGCCTTCAAAATATCCATTGATTTGTTCTCCACATCCTTCTGTGGCAATGAACTACACAGATTCACCACCCTCAGACAAAATACATTCCTCCCCATCTCCTTGCTAAAGGAACGTCCTTGAATTCTGAGCCTATGACCTCTGGTCCTGGACTCTCTGACTAGTGGAAACATCCCCTCCACATCCACTCTCTCCAGGCCTGGAGAAGATTGATGAATCAGTTTTTGTATTACAGCAAACTCGCGGTGTTGCGTTCATCATTATTCTTCAAGATTTCTTATGTTTGTTCCAGCTTATTTAATTAGCTGAGCTACTAGTTTTCTGCACTGGTTCTGCAATACTAATTCAGTAATGATAACCGGTATACTATCATATCAGTGAAATTGAAACACAGAAAGTAGTAATTGCCATGTTGGGAGACTAGAGGCAATGCCCTATCCAATTTCTATAGTCTATCCCTATTGCCTTTTCATATTATTTAATCTTAAAAACGTATCCAATTTCATTCTCAATTACATCTCATAAGTTCATAAGTTCATGACAAAAAAGTGTTGTGCTCCAATAAGCCAAGTACATAAAGTCATCCAACTTTTTCCTTTGTTATTGCTTAACCTTCAGGCTGTGACCTCTTTATACCAAATTGACATCCTAATGAAAACAATCTCTCAGTACTTACCCTTACAACATGTTTCATTAACTTGAAAACTTTTATTTTACCCCTCATAACCACTGCCAACGTTATAAAGGACACTGGTACAAGCATTCCTTGAACGATATAACCTGAAATTTCTAGTTCCATTCTAATGAACTTTCAAGGTACTCTCCAATGTCATTCCTCTAATGAGATTCCTAAAATTGCATGCAAAGCTCCAACCGAGGACTGTTCGAGCTGTGAGTTGTCCAAGTTCTACATCAATTTTAGTTTGCCTTTGTAGGACAGAAAGTGCAAGAAAGAAAGCAGAGAGAGAGAGAGAGAAACAGAGAATACAATATATAGACACACGGAGCGAGAGAGAGGGAGAGAGAACATGATTGAAAGATACAGAGTGGAGAACACTAACAGAGAAACACACAAAGCGAGAGAGGAACGATTTGAATCATGAAACGATTAAAATCTCAGCAACAAAAAAAGATTATGTGGTTAATTGTCTCTGCACTGACCATAAAATAACTGACTGCCATAATCAATGGTTCAAATGTATTTTATTGTCACGTGTACCAATTAAGGAACAGTGAAACACGATTTGCCATACAGCCATACTAAAAAAAAGCACCAAGACACACAGCTACACTAAATGTAACATAAACATCCACCACATCGGATTCCCCACATTCCTCACTGTGATGGAAGGTAATAAAGTCTAATATTCTTCCTCTTTATTCTCCTGCGGTCGGGGCAGTCGAACATCCGCAGTCGGGGCGATCGAAACTCCTGCGACTGGAGCTCCCTATAACCAAGGGACCGCAAGCTCCACGATGTTAAAGTCCGCAGGCTTTGTTTTAGCTCAAGATTCTAGCATAATCTGTAGCTTGCTAGATATTAAGTTCTTATTCAAGCACTTTTTGCAAATGATTAGAGCTGTGTGTGGCTTGTACTGATTGTTTCAGGCGCCAAGTTTCAAATCTTCAACTCTCTCTGGGTGAAATCATCTCTCAATTTCTGTCAGCAACCACCTCATATCTTGAAAACATGACTGGTTATTGGCCTTTCTATATCTAGGTATTTCATAATTTTACATACCTCAGTTTAAAGTTATGCCACATCTTAACCTCAATTAGCAAGTTTCACACCAAGGGAGGCAAGAGCAGTCTGAACGATTGTTTCAAAACTATGCTAAGATCAAGTAAGGTCACAGCGCTGGACAAAAACCCAGTGCCTTCTTGGTCCAGAGGCTGCATAGTTGCTGAGCTAACATGCCTTTGTGTTCCTTGTGGTCATAAATGTTGGTATGAAAATGATAGGCAAGAGAGCGGGCGGCACTGTGGCGTAGCGGTAGAGACCCGGGTTCGATCCTGAGTTTGAGTGCTGTCTGTACGGAGTTTGCACGTTCTCCCCGTGACATGCATAGGGTGTTTCCGGGATCTTCGCTTTCCTCCCACACTCCAAAGACCTACAGGTTCGTAGGCTAAATGTGTAGGAACCGTTACTCCAGTTGCTCCAGCTATTTGTGTCTATCTTAGGTTTGTAGGCTAATTGGCTTGCTATAACTGTAAATTATCCTTCCCCTGTCCCACTTAGGAAACCTGAACGGAAACCTCTGGAGACTTTGCGCCCCACCCAAGGTTTCCGTGCGGTTCCCGGAGGTTGCAGGTGGTTGCCGGAGGTTGCAGGTAGGGAGACTGACAAAAACAACCTCCGGGAACCGCACGGAAACCTTGGGTGGGGCACAAAGTCTCCAGAGGTTTCCGGTCAGGTTTTCTAAGTGGGACATGGTGTGTGTGTAGGATAGCGTTGGTGTGCGGGGATCGCTGGTCGGCACGGACTCGGTTCCCTGCTTTATCTCTAAACTAAACTAAACTAAACCAATATAGTGTTAAAGTAAAACGAATATATATCCCACAAAAACAACAGGAGTATGAATATCTAGGATAAACCCTGCACAAAGTCAGAAAAGAGAGGGGAAAAAATCAAGAACAAATAATCTAATTCAATTAAATCTTACTTGGTGTCTTAAAATGTAATATGTTGATCTTTTCTGGAACTGGAATTGCTTAATCAATTCAAACTGTTCACCACCAACATAACACATGAATCATAATGTTTCTGCTTAACTTTCAATTTCACCAGTAACACCATTAAATGTGCAGGTTTCTTGAAATTAGCAGATACATCCCACAAAATCTGAAAAGTAAAACACTATAAAGACCCAAAAATAAAAGCAGAAATTATTGGTCAATTTTCAGCAGGTCAAGCAGCATCAATGGAGACAGAAATGGAGTCAATGTTTTCAGTTTGGATACGTTTAGTTTTCGGATACAGAGTCTGCGCCGGCCAGCGATCTCCGCAGACACACAAACACGGACAATTTAGAATTTTACCAAGGCAATTAACCTACAAACATTTGGAGTGTGTGAGGAAACTGGAGCTACTGAGGAAAACCAACACAGATCACGGGGAGAACGTACAAACTCCGTGCAAGCAGCACCAGCAGTCCAGATTGAACCCGGGTCTCTGGCACTATGCCGGGCAGCAACTTTACCGCCGCCCCCTCATTCAATGACCTCTCATCTGAACGAGCTTCGCTTTGCGCTAAAGAGGAACTGCAGGAATGCCTTCTTGGAAATGGTTGCAAAGTGACATCAGTATCAATCAAATGACCGCCCTGCGGAATCAGTGGCTCGTCGGCACCACAAAGGGAAGATACTTAGAAAATAACATACTTGGGTACATGTTGTCAAGGGATATTAAACCAAGGCAAAACATATGGAGGGCCAAATGATCCAATTTTGAACTCATTGTTTTATATCCTTAAGTCACTTATCGACAGTAGAGGCATAGAGCCTTACAGTGTGGAAACATGCTCTTCGGCCGAACTTTCCCACACCGGCCCACATGTCCCATCTACACTAGTCCCACCTGCCTGCGTTTAGGTCATAAGGTCATAAGTGATTGGAGCAGAATTGGGTTATTCGGCCCATCAAGTCTACTCCGTCATTCAATCATGGCAGATCCATCTCTCCCTCCTAACCCCATTCTCCTGACTTCTCCCCAACCCATAACCCCTGACACCCGTATTACGTGCCTTTGGCCCATATCCCTCCAAACCTGTCCTAAACAATGTACCTTAAACGTTGCGGAAATAAATAGTAGTGAGATAAGAGACCAATATAAATAATGTAAGATAGACAAAAATGCTGGAGAAACTCAGCGGGTGAGGCAGCATCTATGGATCGCTCCATCGATGCTGCCTCACCCGCTGAGTTTCTCCAGCATTTTTGTCCACCTTCGATGTTTCCAGGATCCGCAATTCTTTCCTAAATATAAATAATGTACGTGCTCATACAACTGTTTTTTTTTATGCTGGGGCGTTATTGAGATGTTGGGCAAAATTCCACATTGGTATGTCGTTGTTTTGGTAACTAATCCTGTTTCTCTCCAATCCCATAATCTCATCGGGTAAAAATAAATATTCACCGCAGCGTGAAGAAGACAAAGACACAAATGCATTTTATTACGATGACGCGATAGACAATAGGTGCAGGAGAAGGCCATTAGGCCCTTCGAACCAGCACCGCCATTCACTGTGATCATGGCTGATCATCCACATTTAGTACCCCGTTCCTGCCTTCTCCCCACATCACCTGACTCCGCTATCTTTAAGAGCTCTATCTGCTTTCAAGAGCTCGTAAATATAGCGGAGTCAGGGGATATGGGGAGAAGGCAGGAACAGGGTACTGAATGTGGATGATCAGCCATGGTCACATTGAATGGCGGTGCTGATCCGAAGGGGCCGAATGGCCTACTCCTGCACCTATTGTCTATTGTCTGTTGACTCGCGTCATCGTAATACAATGCATTTGTGTCTTTGCCTTCTTCACGCTGCGGTGAATATTTATTGTTACACTAGGAGCCCATGTACTTCAGTAAACAGCTGGCCTAGCCACTGGTTCCTTTAAAGTAATGAATGACCTTCCAGAATGTCAAGCTTCGCTAAAAAACAAACATTTATCGCTTTCCAGAGCACTTGAACCAACTCAAGATTGGTTCTGCTAAAGTTGACTTTCAATGTGATATTGTCACTCTCCCAGGTTAAGGAGGCAAAGTCACATTCAATGGCAATGCAGTAAAGCTGCGAAAAGACAAAGGCGTTAGTGGGTCAGCCACTAAACAAACCCTGCCCCGCCATCCCAATAGATCAAGGCTGACTTCCACCATTTACCACGACAGCTCCGTATCCCTTGGTATCTCTTTCCAGCACAATACTTCCACTCCCTGTCTAGATAAAATAACTTGCCCTAACATCCATGAATGTTTGCGGAGGGAATTCCAACTTTATACTGTGCAGAAAGGGATAGCAGATGCTGGTTTATACCGACTATATGCACAACGTGCTAGAGTAACTCAGGCAGCGGGTCAGGCAGCATCACTAGAGAACAAGGATTGGTGACGTTTCGGGTCGAGGCACTTCTTCGGACTAGCACCATTCTACCACTCCCTGTCTAGACAAATTACATTGTCCTATCGGCCATGAATGTTTGTAGAGGGAATTACGGGTTTGTGCTGCTGTTTGTGAGAAACCATGTCGCCACCCTTCTAATTCTCAGATAGTCTAGTCTGGTCCCAAACTCGCGTACAGATGGTGCGACTCATTTGCGTCCATCCTATTGAATTTACATTCAGCATTGTAAATACGTTTTAGACCGTATTAAAGGACTAAAGTGGGCCATTGTGGGCTCCACCGTTCCTTGATCATCGTTGCTGGCTTGGATTTGTTCTTTTTATACTTTTCATTCATTTGTTCTTTGTACCTTTTCATACCTCTAGTCTCCCTTTCCCCTGACTCTCAGTCTGAAGAAGGATCTCGACCTGAAAAGTCGCCCATTCATTTTCTGTCCTGTCCCGCTGAGTGGCTCCAGCATTTTGTGTCTACCTTCGGTGTAAACCGGCATCTGCAGTTCCTTCCTACCCGTTTTATCTTCTATATTGTTCTGAACAATACTTGCCAACTCATCGTCGAATCCCCAAACTCACTAATTCTGAGACGGCACAGGAAATTGGGTCTTTGATTTCTTTTGGTTTAAATAGAGTTTCCTATCTCAATAAGGTAGACCTATAAGTTAATGGTATCGTTTCCAAAGTTTACACTGGAGGTCTGAAATGTATATCGTGTGTCTGAACGGGAACGGTCATCTGAGATCTCAATTGCAGAACCCTTAACGCGCTTGTACCAGGATATAAAAAGGCTTTCACGCCATTAAGCAAAGTAGCCAACAAATGGCACAACATTTTACTTAACAAAAGTTATTAGCAAGTATAAATCTGCATTAAAAATGAAACAAGTTGGACGTTAAGATCAGTTTTGGAAATCTTGCGCATAATTTTGCAGGACTAACTGGAATGTTGGAATACGCAACTGCGCAAAAGAGCGTTGTGCCCAAATCGGTTCGCCACTGCTGTGATCAGTGATGTAGCCCTTTTGGATCTTATGTAATAAAACCGAGAGAGCCAAGAAATAGAGAGACTTGAATGCAAAACAAAAACTCTGGGATGGAAGATACATCCAGGGTAAAACTGTGCTCCGATTCGAGTACGATTCTTTGTACAAATCTGCAGTTAGATAAGAAAAAGTTGCAATGCCCATGCCATAGCACACCATTGCATGGAATTAAATATCATTGCATACCATTACAATAGCCTAGCATCGGATTGCATACAATTTTATACCAAAGTATACCATAGTATACAATAACATATCAGTCTATTGACCTGGGAGCAGCATCCCGGTTTCACTATGTGAATGACTGTCTTCATTGCCCATTCAATGTGCCTATTGCGGAAGATGCACTGGTTTTTCCATCATCTCACAGAGCCAACAGGAACCCAAAGACATCATGTTCCCGATTGGTCTCCGGATGATTTTCACCAGATAAGCAAGTCAGGAACCCTGGATGGATACACGGCATAAGTCGGAACCCATTACGAATAGAACTGACCATTTTAAATGCAGCTCAAAGTTCAATTTGTTAAAATTAATCTAAGACAATAAGCACTTAAAGCTCCAACATACCACCAATGGACAGAGTTTATATTAAGTCCATACCTCGAAGGATAAACCAACTACACTGCGCTAATTTGTAATAAAAAGGGATTACCAAATCACAAATGTGAAGTTTCACAAGAAAGAAGTCACTCCCATGTTCTTCCAATTATTTTTTTCCTCCTATGATTCACCACGTTGATGAGTTGTAAACACAAACATAGTTTTTAAAAAACACTGCTCCCCGAACCAAGACTCGTTGCAATTTATCTGGGCAACATTTGCTCTAGAGCGACACCTGTAGTCTGTCAGAGAACTGCAGCACCTGGAATAACATTAGCTGGAGAAGTGAAACTAAGTAACAAAGTTGTGACAACTGATCGCGTCTAGGAACGACAATTACACGCTGGATGTTGCTTAAAAAGGAATGATCGACGGTAACTTGATTTTTTTTTTTTTTTGCAAAATAAATAGCAAATATTGCAGAGAGAGAGAGAGAGGCGTCTGTTTCAATATAAAGCACTTTGCAAATCTTCCATGTCAGAATTTACTCATAACAAGACACACTGTCATCAGTCAAACTCGCGGGAGAGCAAACTTGCACGCATTTCCACCGCTTTATCACTTTCTGCTAATCGAGTTGACTTGTTACTTGGAAATCACCAGGTTAGGATTTCATGGTGGGCTGTGATTCAGAGATTGTTGATGTTGATCAGCTGTGCTTGTGGCTAGCTGTGGTTCGCCTGGTCCCAGTTTCTGGGAACATGGGTATATTTGAGAGGCAGCGGCGAATAATACACCTGTATTGAAAGAGTACTCGTGAAGTCGAGCGAATTCTGGAGCAAGCAGGTCTAGAAACAGGCTAGAAAACGGGGAAAGATGACACAGTGCAGGGGGCTCGGCGGTAGATTAAAACCCGTCAAAAGAACACGCTGGGAAAATGCAGTTTGCAGGAAAAGTATACCAAAGAAGAAAATAAAAATATTACACCTGCCAGTTTTACTGATCTGGACACTTAAAAAGATGAACGGGGAAAAGGGTGATATTTTGAAGATTCCACACTTGTGTGTATTATTGGTGTATATTATCAGATTGAACGCGGTTTAAGTGGAAACATAGAAACATAAAAAATAGGCGCTGGAGTAGGCCATTCGGCCCTTCGAGCCAGCACCGCCATTGAATACGATCATAGCTGATCATCCAAAATCAGTACTCAGTTCCCGCTTTCTCCCCGTATCCTTTGATTCCGTTAGCCCTAAAGAGCCAAAATGTAATTCTCTATTGAAAACATCCAGTGAATTGAAACATCCAGTGAATTGGGAGAAGTTGGAATATGGAATACGCCATCCAACAAGTCCAACAAGCTGGTGATCTGATTTTTTGATGGAGGGGGGGGGGGGGGAGGGGGCGTAAAAGTTCGGACTAAGCTGGTGCCCTGCATAATGTTTCTGGATTTAACACACTCCAAGTCTCCCGCTACTTTCCTGTAGAGCGGAGAAGAGGTTCCTCAAGGAGTGAACAGGGCGGATGTAACTTTCCAACCTCGCCGGTGGGAGAGAAATTGATAAAACTTGATCAAAACATAAACAGACAGCGAAGAGAACTGGCGGTCTGATCATCTTCCCAGACTGAGCTTGGAATCGCCAGAGATCGCCTCTCGATAACTTTTGTGTTATATTCCAAAAATAAAATCACCGGCTATGCTTTATGTTCTGAGATACCTAACAAATCATTGCCTTGCGTTGAAATTTCAATTGGTGCCCGGTTATTTAAAATGACACAAACTCGCAACGTGCAGGAAGGAATAGCAGATGCTGGTTTACACCGAAGATAGACACAAAATGCTGGAGGAACTCAGCGGGACAGGCAGCATCTCTGGAGGGAAGGAATGGGAGACGCTTCGGGTCTTCAGACTGAGGAAGGGTCCCGATCCGAAACGCCACCCATTCCTTCTCTCCAGAGATGCTGCCTGTCCCGCTGAGCTACTCTAGCATGTTGTGTCTATCGCTGGTGTATCGCAACGGATCGAACAGCATCCTCGGCCTCTTTCAAGAAGGGTCCCGACCCGAATTGTCTCCAGAGATGCTGCCTGACCCGCCTGACAGATTACTCCAGTAATCTGTGTCCTTTTGTGCAAACCAGCATCTGCAGTTCCTGGATTCTACATTTGTATCTACTCGGTTTTATCCATGACATTGTCCCCTCTTTCTCTCCCGGTTTAAAGGCTCGCAGTGAGTCGGATTATATCTTCAGTTTACAGGGACCCTCTGTGGTTAGAGGCTCCAGGAAGCGCTTTATTTTGTAAACACTGGCTAGCGCGCCTGCCGGCGTCTCGCTTAGTCGACGGGCTCCCCTTTAACCAGGGCGTCCCACCCGCGGCGGCATCCAAAGCGGCTCATCCTCCACTCCGCACGTCGGCAAGTTACTGGGGCTGAATGAAAAGCTACGCTCGGAAAGCACATCGATCGCGCCACTTCCATTCGCAGCCAAAAGTTACAGCGCAAAAGCAAATTCCCCCCCAGCTCCGGAAACAGCGAAGTGTGAGGCACTTATTATTTAATATTACGGTCTAATCCGGAGTAATAACACGGCGCGGTTGAAAATCGCACACAGACACACACACACACACATCACTCTCCCAGTCAGATAGGGAACCGGTATCTCCCTTGAACAAGCAGAGGCGATTCTCGCTGTAACACCCCTGCCCCCCTCTCTCTCTCTGTCTCTCTCCTCAGTGTGGGTTGCGACACTTTGTAACGGGGCTGCAAAGACACATTTAGAGAGCTGTACTTACGGGGATGAGCGGCGGCGACACACACCCACAAGCAGACGAACAGAGAGCAGCCAAAGGACAGCCTGATGCCAGCGAGCGAATCCATTTTCAAACAAGATCGAGTGGGTATAGATAGATAGACACAGGGAGAGCGAGCGACCGAGACTGCAACTCTCCGCTCCTCGCCACGCTTCTGTGATTCTTCTGTCCTCTTTCCTCTCTCTCTCTCTCTCTCTCTCTCTCTCTCTCTCTCTCTCTCTCTCTTCTCTTTCCACCCCACCCCCTCCCTCCCTCCCTCCCTCCCTCTCTTCCTCCCTCCCTCCCTCTCCCTCACAATTTTTTCGCTCCCCCTTCTCCTCCCTCTAGAAGCAGCTGCCGCTTCACGCCATCCCGCCGCTACACGTTCTGCTGCGCCAGCATGAGGGCACAGAGCCCGGAATCACGGCCGTAGAGCGAGAAGATGCAAGTAGCTAGCTGTTCTAGGAGAGGTGGGAGAGAGAGAGATGCCTGTGTGCGCCGTTTCCAGCTCCCCCCCTACCCCCTCCCCACACACACACACACACACACACACAGTCCACAGAAATACGCGAGCGCCTCTTCTGCCCAAAGGTTACTTTAATACTTAGCCCGACACCGTTGGAAATATAAATATGACGGGGATGGAGGAGAGGGAAGAGGGGGAAAGGGCATAGATTTTGATCCAAAATAATTCAAATACATTTTAGCTCAAAGTTCAAGCAATAATTGACCCTGGCATTTCATAAAGAGCATTTGAGCATTTTTGCCTGTCACTTCTCAGAGGCCACGCCAATCACCTTTCAAACTAGTTCCATTGATTTATTGATTATTGATGAATCGATTATCGATTCTCATCGATTGAAATGTATATGTGCATTGTAGATGTCGACCTCTTGAATATCCAGCAGGGAAGAAAAAAACACACAATTAAAAGAAGATGGACACAAAATGCTGGAGTAACTCAGCGGGACAGGCAGCATCTCTGGATAGAAGGGATGGGTGACGTTTCAGGTCGAGACCCTTCTCCAGAGTTGCTGGCTGACCCGCTGGGTTGTTCCAGCATTTTGCGTCTATCTTCCGTGTAAACCAGCATCTGCAGTTCCTTCCTACATATTTCGAACGAACAATTAAAAACACACGTTAACCCGATGGATATCAAGCAGGAAACAATTTTAACTAAAATCAACACAGATTAAACCCTAAGAGTCAGCACTAACTTTTGTATTTAACGTCTTCAACGTGGTACGAGGACTAGAAGGTCTGAGCTATAGGGATAGGCTGAGTAGGCTGAGACTCTATTCACTGGAGCGCATGAGGATGGGTGATGTTATTGGTGTGCAGAAAATCATATGTGAAATAGATCGGGTAGATCTCCAGAGACTCTTGCTCAGAGCAGTTGAATCGAGGACCAGAGGACATAGGTTTAAGGTGAAGGGGAAAAGGTTTAATTGGAATCTGAGGGGTAACTTCTTCACACAAAGGGTGGTGGGTGTATGGAACAAGCTGCCAGTGGAGGTAGTTGAGGCAGGGGCTATCCCAACAGTTATCTTATAGAAACACATACAGTAATATTCTTAAAGGATTTGACAGGGCAGATGCAGGAAAAATGATCCCGATGTTGGGGGAGTCCAGAACTAGGGGGTCACAGTTTAAGAATAAGGGCTCGGTCATTCAGGACTGAGATGAGGAAAAACGTTTTCACCCAGAGAGTTGTGAACCTGTCTGCCACAGAAGGCAGTGGAGACCAATTCACTGGATGTATTCAAGAGAAAGTTAGATTTAGCTCTCAGGGCTAAAGGAATCCAGTCATATGTGGAAAAAAACAGGAACGGGGTATTGACTTTAGATGATCAGCTATGATCATATTGAATGGCGGTGCTGGCTCGAAGGGCCTGCGCCTATTTCTCTATATTTTCCATGTTTCTGCTATGTATCTTTGATCACTATGTCCGGACCGATCAGTGAAGCTGTTGGTAAATAAAAATTGGCATGGTTATCAGAAGAGGGATTGAGCGAATTTGAACAGTAGATTATCCCCTCACTTAATAACCTTGACTGTCAACCTTAGTTTTATTATCACTCTGTCTACAATCAATATTAATACAACGGTGCCATTGGATTTATTAATGGTAATAAGCCCGTGTCTAAAAACGGAAGCTCGACTCCTGCCTTCAGCAGCCAGCCAGCCCTTAAGTCAGAAGATAGACACAGAAAGCTGGAGTAACTCAGCGGGTCAGGCAGCATCTCTGGAGAGAAGGAATAGGTGACGTTTCGGGTCGAGACCCTTCTTCAGACTGAGAGTCAGGGGAAAGGTGAGATATTGAGTGATTATAGAGAGATATCACGCACTCGTTCTCCCCGAGCCCACAGCTAACAATGACCTGTTTCCTTCATCATAATTACTTATTTTGCATATCTTTCATTCATGTGTTCTATATCTCTCTACATCACCGTCTCTATCACTCGTTTCACTTTCTCCTGACTCTCAGTCTAAAGGAGGGTCTCGACCCGAAATGTCACATATTCCTTCTCTCCAGAGATGCTGGCTGGCCCGCTGAGTTACCCCAGCTGTCTATGTCTATCTTCGGTTTAAACCAGCTTGGCCGATATTCGGCTGAGTTCCAAGTATCTCTGAAGCTACCGAGGGAGACGGTATTAAATGGCGTTTGGACGTAAGGGGGCAACATTCTTCGCCCGACTCTTCCCAAAGGGATCCTGCACTGTAATGCCCCTGTCCCACTTAGGAAACCTGAACGGAAACCTCTGGAGACTTTGTCTCCAGAGGTTTCCGTTCAGGTTTCCTAAGTGGGACAGGGGCATAACCGACCTTCGCAACGGGCCGAGTCGCATCAAATAAAGGGGAGAGTGAGTGCAGGAAGATGCTGGTTTAAACCGAAGTTAGACACACAAAGCTGGAGTAACTCGGCGGAGATAAGACACAAAATGCTGGAGTAACTCAACAGGACAGGCAGCATCTCTGAAGAGAAGGAATGGGTGGGTGACTTTGAGGTTCGAGACCCTTCTTCAGACTGAGAGTCAGGGGAGAGGGAGACACGGAGATAAGGAAGGTGTGAAAACGAGAGATCAAAGGAGATACAGCTCAAGGAAAATGTAGGACAGACGTCAGGCAGCATCTCCAGAGAAAAGGAATAGGTGACGTTTCGTGTCGAGACCCTACTTCAGTCTGAAGAAGGGTCGAGACCCGAAACGTCAAATCAAAAGCTGAAAGTCATCAATATTGATTGCAACTCTTTTTACTTGAAAACAAGGCATTTCGCTCTCTCTCTCTCGCTGTTTAAACCGCGCAGTCAGAAACTCTCCTTAAATGACAACAGAGTCCACGTGTTAATTCCGAGACATGACTTCCTTATTCGCATCCAATAGGCGTCGGTAGGAGATGGTCAGGCGATCGTGTTGCGTGTCCAGCGCTCAGGTAGATTTCACTGCGTAATGACAGCGAAATATCATCGGCGAGAGCCTCAAATCGCCTCTCCGCGTTCATCCAGAACAGCGCCACATCCATCATTTCCAGACGAATCTCCGGCTGGTTGCAAAATAAAAAAAAGAAAGAGCAAATCGCCAAGTTGCCCATATGTAAACGTTGGTAGATCCACCGTACATTTAATAAACCCGCTGTCTCATCCTGTCGCATCGACCCCGCCGGCTCTTGTTGGGAATAAGGATTAATTAATCACAGTGAGGAATCTCATTACCAACCGTCTCATTAGGCAGCATCGCTACCTTCAAACTCGAGTGGAACTGGCCCGCAAAGGAGATTATTGATGTCTGAGCAATTGGTGACATCCAGGACAGACAGACATAGGGTATAAAAGGACAATCAAGTGCTGGACTATCTCGGCAGGTCAGGCAATATCTCTGGAGAACACGGATAGGTGATGTTTCGGGTCGAGACCTTTCATCAGACCTCCTGACCCAGGCCTGGATGGAGTGATGATGATGATGGATGGGATTTATATAGCGCCTTTCTAATACTCAAGGCGCTTTACATCGCATTATTCATTCACTCCTCAGTCACACTCGGTGGTGGTAAGCTACTTCTGTAGCCACAGCTGCCCTGGGGCAGACTGACGGAAGCGTGGCTGCCAATCTGCGCCTACGGCCCCTCTGACCACCACCAATCACTCTCACACATTCACACACATTCACACACAGGCAAAGGTGGGTGAAGTGTCTTGCCCAAGGACACAACGACAGTATGCACTCCAAGCGGGATTCGAACCGGCTACCTTCCGGTTGCCAGCCGAACACTTAGTCCATTCTGCCATCTGTCGTCCCAAGATGGAGTGGATGTGGAGATGACGTTTCCACTCGCGATAGAGTCTAGGACCAGAGGACACACCCTCAAGTATTGAAGGAAGTTGCGGAGCGATTTCTTTAGTCAGAGGGAGGTGAATCTATAGTATTCATCCATCAGAAGGCTGTGGAGGCCGTCAATGGATGGTTTTTAAGGCAGACATAGTTAGATTCTTGTTTAGTGCAGATGTCAGGGGGAGAAGGCAGAAGAATACGGTTGAGAGGAAGAGGTAGATCAGCCATGATTGAATGATGGAGTAGACTTGATGGACCAAATGGCTTAATTTCTGCTCCTAAGACCTGATGAACATAGATACAGTAGTCAGAGTGTGATATGGGAATGGAAACAGGCCCTTTGGCCCATCGAGTCCATGCTGACCATCACATTTATACTAATTTAATACAATGTTATTCTCTCCGTGGAGAAACAAGAAACTACAAATAATGGAATCTTGAGCAAAACGCAATGCGCTGGAGGAACTCAACGGGTCAAGCAGCATCTGTGGAGGGAATGGCCAGGCGGCATTTCGTGTTGCGACACTTTTTCAGACAATCTTTCCATATATTGTCATCAACTTCTCACAGATTCCATCAGTCACTTACATACTGGAGGCAATTTACAGAGGCCAATTAAACTACCGACCCTCACGGTATGTCGTCACCCATCCATTCCCTCCACAGATGCTGTCTGACCCGCTGAGTTACCCCACCACTTTGTGTGTGGCTCAATATCTCTGCACTATCAGAGTTCAGAATCAGCTTGAGGTATCAAAATGGAAATGCAAAATAAATATTTGCTTGAAATTTGAAATGAAAAAATCAAAACAAAACATGCTCGAAGCATTCAGTGGGCTGACAATAATTGTGGAAAGAGTTAACACTTAAGGCACATTAACCTTCATTAGAACAGAGAAAGAGATTTAAAAAAAAGAGAGAGAGAAATGTAAACTCTGCTTCTCTTTCCACAGATGCTGCCTGACCTGCTGAGTGTTTCCATCATGTCATAGAGTCATAGAGTGCTACAGTGGGGAAACAGGCCCCTTCGGCCCAACTTGCCCACACCGCCCAACGTGTCCCAGCTACACTAGTCCCACTTGCCTGCGCTTTGTCCCTATCCCTCCAAACCTGTCCTAACCATGTATCTGTCTAACAGTTTCTTAAACATTGGGATAGTCCCAGCCTCAACTACCACCTCTGGCAACTCGTTCCATACACCCACCACCCTTTGTGTGAAAAAGTTACCCCTCAGATTCCCATTTAAATCTTTTCCCCTTCACCTTGTGTAGGAAGGAATTGCAGATGCTGGTTTACCAAATATCATATTGATGCAGCCAGTGGAACTGCTGTCCAACAGTGCCATTGGTCCTTAGTTCAATCTTGACCTCTGGTGTTGCCTATGTGGAGTTTTGCACGTTCTCCCTGTGACTGTAAGATGAGGGGGGAGTGAAGATTTACTAAAGACCTGAGGGGTAATATTTTCACACAAAGGGTGCTGAGTGTATGTAAAATGTTGCTGGGGGAGGTACACGAGGCAGGTACTATCGCAACGTTTAAGAATTATTTAAACATGTAAAAGGATAGGATAGGTTTAGAGGGATAGAAGTTGGGATGTAATGTTAAAATTGTACAAGACATTGGTGAGGCCAATTCTGGAGTATGGTGTACAATTTTGGTCGCCTAATTATTGGAAGGATGTCAACAAAATAGAGAGAGTACAGAGGAGATTTACTAGAATGTTGCCTGGGTTTCAGCAACTAAGTTACAGAGAAAGGTTGAACAAGTTAGGTCTTTATTCTTTGGAGCGCAGAAGGTTAGGGGGGGACTTGAACAATGATGAGAGGGATAGACAGAGTTGACGTGGATAAGCTTCTTCAATTGAGAGTAGGGAAGATTCAAACAAGAGGACATAATTTGAGAATTAAGGGACTGAAGTTTAGGGTTAACACGAGGGGGAACTTCTTTACTCAGAGAGTGGTAGCTGTGTGGAATGAGCAACCAGTGGAAGTGGTGGAGGCAGGTTAGATTTTATCATTTAAAAATAAATTGGATAGGTATATGGACGGGAAAGGAATGCAGGGTTATGGTCTGAGTGCAGGTAGATGGGACTAGGGGAGAATAAGTGTTCGGCACGGACTAGACGGGCCAAGATGGCCTGTTTTTGTGCTGTAATTGTTATATGGTTATATGATATGGGCAGGTGGGACTAGTGTAGATGAGATATTTGTAGAAAGGAACTGCAGATAGTAGGTTACATCAAAGACACAACATTCTGGATTAACTCAGCGGATCAGGCCGTATCTCTGGATGAAATAAGGATAAGTGACATTAAGGGATGGAACCCGCATTCAGCCTGTTTCCAACATTTCTTGTTGTTTTCTTTTCAGTCAGAAAAATGGTGGAATCATTTGTTTTGTGAGCACAACTAGAATGCAGTTTAATGAGCCACCAAGCAGTGTTATTTATAGGGATTACCCTTATATTGACATGTCAGGTGTGGAGTCATTGGCACGGGTTTATTTGTGGGATGCAGTGATAAAGCTTTTGTTGGCATTATATATTTATTTTGTTGGCTTTTGTTGGCTTTATGTTTTGATATGGGGAGAAGGCAGGAACGGGGTACTGATTGTGAATGATCAGCCATGATCACAGTGAATGGCGGTGCTGGCTCGAAGGGCCGAATGGCCTGCTCCTGCACCTATTGTCTATTCTCATGCTATCCAATCAAATCTTTAGAGGTACAGTGCTGAAACAAACCTTTTGGCCCACTGAGTTCATGCCGACCAGCGATCACCCCATACACTAGCACTATTCTACACACTAGGGACAATTTACAATTCACTGAAGCCAATTAACCTACAAACCCGTACATCTTTAGAGAGTGGGAGGAAACCAGAGCACTCGGAGAAAACCCATGCGGTCACAGGGAGAGAATATAAACTCTGTCCAGACAGCACCCGTGGTCAGGATCGAACCTGGGTCTTCAGTATTTTAAGGCGTCAGCTCTACCGCTGCGCCACTGTTAAATCAGATAATGTTATCCATGAATACAATGGGTCAATGGTTCAATGGACCTTTATTGTCACGTGTACCGAGGTACAGTAATATATGATTTGCCATACAAGAAAAAAAGCAACAAGATACATAACTACAAAAAATTAAACATAGACTTAAATAGCCACCACAGCGGCGTGTGAGAATCCCCAGGGCACACAGCATGAGCGGAGACCCACAGCCATTAGGTCATTGTCCGGGCCACACACACACTCCTTCACCATGATCTGACCAGAGTTGTGCCGACTGCTGTCACTCTGTCTGCTGTCCCTGTCCGCCCGAAGCCAGAAAGCCGTCCAGATTCCGGGATGTCCTCATGGAGCGATATCCCTACAAACACTAAGATCACTGCACTCACGGCAATCCCTCCGAGCCTCCACCAGCGCAGGCAGCACGTCCATCTTATTTGGCAAACTTCCATTCCTAACTGTGATGGAAGGCAAATAACATATACCTTCATTTCCTCCTTTTCTCAGCGGTCGGGGCAATCGAAACATCCGCAGTCGTGGCGATTGCATTTCCTGCAGTCGGCGATCGAAGATCCCGCATCGGGGCGATCGAGGCTCCCACGATCGGAGCGGTCGAATCTCCTACGGTTGAAGCTCCCAAAGTTGATCCCTATCAAGGGACAGCCAGTACCACGATGTTAAGGCCGCAGTGCAGACGGAGATACGATACGTAAAAAGTCGCATCTCCGTCGAGGGAAGAGATAAAAATGTCTTGTTTTCACACACTTTACCCTTCCTTATCTCTGTGTCTTCCTCTCCCCTGACACTCAGTCTGAAGAAGGGTTTCCATCCAGAGACGCTGCCTGTCCCGCTGAGTTACTCCAGCATTTTGTGTCTATCTTCGGTGTGAACTAGCATCTGCAGTTCTTTTCTCTGCATGGATAGGTGACGTTTCTGGTCGGGACACTTCCTCAGACTTACAACAAGTAGAGCAAAGAGGTAAATACCAGAGTGCGGAAAATGGTTTCTCAGCATTGTAAAGGGGCTGTCCCACTTAGGCGACCTATTTGGCAAGTTTAGAAGAGTTTAGGAGAGTTTGAAAAAATGACATGTTGAAGACCTCATTCGACTATGTAGAAGACCTCCTTCAACGTCCTTCGACTATGTTGAAGACCAGCTTCGACTAACTTCGGGAAAATTGGACACCGAATAGTGGAGAGTGAAGACGACCTCCTTCGATCTCCTGCGACCTCCCTTCGACTATGATGAAGACTATCTACGACTACCTTCGACTACCCTCGATTACCTACGACTAACATGCCGACCTACTACAACCTACTACGACTAAACCTACGAGTAAAAAAAGTATCGATTTTTTCCATGGCAACCTTTTTTTTACTCGCGGGCATTTTTTAACATATTGAAAAAAACGCCGCGACCTAGCTGAGGCACCGAGTACGCGGGGACCACTCTCGAGCATGAAGGAGAGTTACGAAGACCTCCTACGTGGTCGCAGTGTGTCACCCATGCTGCAAGTATGATTCGAGGGCAAACTCGCCAGAACTCGCGGATTAGGTCGCCCAAAGGGAACAATTTCTGAGGTAAAGCAAGGATTTGGGTTGAGTTCTGGAGGAGGTTCCAGCAGACGTCTTTATAACAGGGACCTGTCAGTGCATTTTCTCCCAGTGGTTTTGTGGTGCTGGTAATAGCTGAGATTTTGATCTGGAGTGACTTTTTGTCTTTCATGCAAGGAGAAGCCAACTGATTTGCATTTTTCCTTGCTATGTCATCAATTCAATGCCTGAAATTCAATCATCATCACAAAAGCAGTGGCATGGCAAACAGCTCTTTACAATGCAAAATACATTACCACACTGGATCCTCACTGCATTCTATAAATTGTACAGTAAGTAATGGTAGGGGTAAATGGTGATGATAGGGCTCGTACACGCAGCATAGAAACTGGCCGTTTGTGTTTCAGCTTAGTTTATTTTTACGTGTACCGAGGTACAGTGAAAAGCTTTTGTTGCGTGCTAACCAGTCAGCGGAAAGCCAATACATGATTACAATCGAACCATTCACAGTGCACAGATACATGATAAGGGAATAACGTTTAGTTCAAGTTAAAGCCAGCAAAGTCTATACAATGATAGTCCGAGGGTCACCAATGAGGTAGATAGTTATTCAGGACTGCTCTCTGGTTGTGATCAGATGATTCAGCTGGGAAGAAACTGTCCCTGAATCTGGTGGTGTGCCTTTTGTCAGATGGGAGAGGGGAGAAGAGGGAGTGGCCCGGGTGCGACCTGTTCTTGATTATACTGCTGGCCTTGCCATGGCAACTTTCAATACCATTCCATACTAATCCCATTCACCAACCCTTGACTCACAAACTCCCATGTGACAGCATTTTAAGCACTCTTCTAAATACTCATTGAATATTGTCAAAGTTCCTTGCCATGTGCCTGTCATCGACTCGGATAGTACTTGGTAGATTTCAAACACCTTCCAGTACTTCCTCAAATTCCCATCTCAAACTCCAACCCTCTTACTTTAACTAAACCTTGCGCGATGACATGTCCCCATTAAGGTCCACTCCAATCCCGGCCACAGGCTCATTAGCCGTAGTTGGATCAGATTAATGACTATTGGACCAATTAATCTGATCCTTATCCTTGTAAACTCAGGAGTAGGGTTGGGGGTGGAATTGTGGAAAAGTTTAGTTTAGAGATACAGTACATAAACAGGCTCATTGGCCCATCGAGTCCGTGCCGACCAGCGATCCCTGCACATTAACACTATCCTACACTATCCTACGCACACTAGGGACAATTTACAATTATACCAAGCCAATTAACCTACAAACCTGTACGCCTTTGGATTATGGGAGGAAACCGAAGATCTCGGAGAAAACCCACGCGTGTCACGGGGAGAACGTACAAACTATTTACAGACAGCACCCGTAGTCAGGATCAAACCCTGGTCTTTGGTGCCGTAAGGCAGCAATTCTACCGCTGCGCCACCGTGCCACCCTGGGATGAGTCTAGGTGCTCGTTTGGCATTAGAAATAAAACCCATTAGGTTCAAAGGATCACGGAGCAGAATTAAGCCATTCGACCCATCAAGTCTACTCTGCCATTCATGGCTGATCACGCTGTCCCTCTCAACCCCTTACAGCCTTTTCTCCATAACCCCTGACAGCCCGTACTAACCAAGTAAGTGAGTCCACCTGGGACGACAGATGGCGCAAAGGGCTAAGTGTTCGGCTGGCAACCGGAAGGTAGCTGGTTCGAATCCCGCTTGGAGTGCATACTGTCGTTGTGTCCTTGGGCAAGACACTTCACCCACCTTTGCCTGTGTGTGTCCTTGGGCAAGACACTTCACCCACCTTTGCCTGTGTGTGTGGATGTAATTATGTGAAGCACTTTGGGGTCAATGCAAGTTGACTAAAAATGTGCTATATAAATAAATAAATTTAATTTAATTTACTGTGTGTGCGTGTGTGTTCATCGCTGATCTGGTGGCATGACCAATGCCACACTTGGTTATAGAGATATCAACCAGGGAGAAGCATTTCCCCTCTCCTTTTCCCATTCAAAGTTGGATCAAGGTCGAGGATCATGGTCGGCGGTCGAGAGCGGGCTATGTGGGAACCAGAGGATGGGATGGATGCATGGCCAAAAAAGGAGGGCCCTGTGTGGGGGAACTGTCGTGAGGGGGAAGTAGAACAAAGAAGGACCCGGCGTGGAGTCAACGGTTGTGAGGGGGGAGGAAGAGCAAAGCCGGACACGGTGCGGGATACTTTGTAACTTTGTCACCTCCCCTTTATGTGACGACCCTTTGGTATGCAAAACAAAGAATATCACTGTGGCTTGTCACATGTGACGATAAAATATCACTCACTCTACTCCTTTCATAATCAGCCATGTCCACTCCAAGGGAAACAAGCCCAGTCGATTTGGTCTCTAACTAGATACTTCAACCGAAGCAACATCCTGTGAATCTCTTCCACATCCTCTCCAGCCTAATCTGCTCCTTTGTATCAAGCGGTGAACACAGCAGTCTGGCATGGTTTCATTGAGTCGCAGTATAAACATCGCGGCCTTAGATTCTGTGACCAGGCCAGTAAAGCCAAGTGTTTTTGTAAGCCCTGTACATCACCTTATCTCCATGTAATAGAAACATAGAAAATAGGTGCAGGAGTAGGCCACTCGGCCCTTCGAGCCTGCACCGCCATTCAATATGATCATGGCTGATCATCCAACTCAGTATCCTGTATCTGCCTCTCCATACCCCCTGATACCTTTAGCCACAAGGGCCACATCTAACTCCCTCTTAAATATAGCCAATGAACTGGCCTCAACTACCTTCTGTGGCAGAGAATTCCAGAGATTCACCACTGAGTGAAAAATGTTTTTCTCATCTCGGTCCTAAAAGATTTCCCCTTTATCCTTAAGCTGTGACCCCTTGTTCTGGACTTCTCCAACATCGGGAACAATCTTCCTGCATCTAGCCTGTCCAACCCCTTATGAATTTTGTAAGTTTCTATACGATCCCCCCTCAATCTTCTAAATTCTAGCGAGTACAAGCCGAGTCTATGCAGTCTTTCTTCATATGAAAGTCCTGACATCGCAGGAATCAGTCTAGTGAACCTTCTCTGTACTCCCTCTATGGCAAGAATGTCTTTCCTCAGATTAGGAGACCAAAACTGTACGCATTACTCCAGGTGTGGCCTCACCAAGACCCTGTACAACTGCAGTAGAACCTCCCTGCTCCTATACTCAAATCCTTTTGCTATGAATGCTAACATACCATTCGCTTTCTTCACTGCCTGCTGCACCTGAAGAAAGCGATGGTATGTTAGCATTTCATAGCAAAAGTATTGAGTATACTGTCATCTGGATCCTTGAACAGGTGGGGAGATTGCAACCTTCACGTGGTCCGCCCTGTTTCAAACGAAGGCAATCAACCCGGCGTGCACAAGCAAACATGATCAATAGAACAAGTTTGGCCTACAACTTAGGCTGTGCACCCCATACGCAAGAAGAAGAAGAAGAAGACCCTTGAACACCTTTACCAAGGCACAGATATGGTAGACAGTCGGAACCTTCTTCCCAGGATGGAAAGTTTATATAGTACGGGGCAGGGCTTTAAAGTGAGAGGTGTAATGTTTAGAGGAGATGTGCGGGGCAAGTTATTTTTACATGGACGAGGAAAGGCAGAGATAGATAGATTCTTGATTAGCACGGATGTCAGGGGTTATCGGGAGAAGGCAGGAGAATGGGGCTACGAGGGAAGGATAGATGAGCCATGATTTTGAATGGTGGAGTAGAGCTGATGTGCCGAATGGCCTCATTCTACTCCTATCACTTATGAACTTATGAGTGCCTGGAATATATTTCCAGTGTTGGTGGTGGAGGCAAGATGTCGATAGTGGCGTTTAAGAGACTTTTTGATAGGCACGTGGATGTGCAGGGAATGGAGGGATATGGGCTGGTCTTAGCATCATGTTTGGCACAGACATTGTAGGCTACAGGACCTGTTCCTGTGCTGTGTTCTATGTTCTACGTCATTAGTTTCAGAGTGCAGTTGCTCTTCACTACTGCCAGGACACTACCAGCATCCATATTTTTTATTGTATCCAATCCGCTCAAGAATGCAAATTGGCTACAAATGGGGATTTTCAACGGTCAGGATGAAGTCATCAACTCGGCACATCCGGTTGAAGAAAGTGATTAATGACTTGTCTATGCCATGTATTTGGCGTGGCATGGTGGTGCAGCAGTAGAGTTGCTGCCTTACAGCGCCAGAGACCCAGGTTCGATCCTGCCTATGGGTGCTGTTTGTACAGAGCTTGTACGTTCTCCCTGTGACCGTGTGGGTTTTCTCCGGGTGCTCCTGTACAGGTTTGTTGGTGACTTGGCTTCATTAAAGATTGTAAATTGCCCCTAGTGCGTGTCGGATTGTGCCAGTGTACTGGGTGATCGCTGGTCGACGTATACTCGGTGGGCCGAAGGGCCTGTTTCCACTCTGTATCTCTAAACTACACGAGAGCCACTCATTGGGGCAATCACAAGATGAGCAAGTTAATAATTCAATGGGTTGTTCAAATGATTACCACTGTTTGTGGATGTGAAGTCCACAGGAATGTAATCACATTGAAACAGGAGCCCAAGTTGGCATTGCTTGAACCTGCTCTGCCATTCACTAAGATCGTGGCTGAGATCAACAACTCATTTTTGCCTCTGCTCCCCCCAAATCACCAATGGCATCCTTGACAACATTTCACCAACTTCCTTAACAAGTATTTTGTAGATTATTTTAAAGAACCGCAGATGCTTGTTTACACCAAAGATAGACACAAGATGCTGGAGTAGCTCAACGGGTCAGGCAGATGAGCCTATGAAGAAGGGTCTCGACCCGAAACATCAACTATTTCTTTTCTCGAGAGATGCTGCCTGACCCCCCTAAGTTACTCCAGCATCTTTCACTAGTGGGTGAGTCTAGGTGTAGAGGTCATAGCCTCAGAATTAAAGGACATTCCTTTCAGAGGAGAAGTGGAGGAATTTCTTTAGTCAGAGAATGGTGAATCTTATGAATGTATTTGCCGCAGAG